>NC_142491.1:2869484-3169484 GCF_965113065.1 Corylus avellana
CTTGGGGGTGGTTCGGCCACCCCCAAATGCACCCGAACCCTTTTTTTTTTTTTTTTTTGGCCAAGGGGGTGGCCGGACCACCCCCTTGGCCATGGGGGTGGTTCGACCACCCCCAGATCGGCCAGGGGGTGGCTAGAGAGCCACCTCCTTGGCCAAAAATGGGGTGTTCCGGCCACCCCATTTTGGCCAAGGGGTGGCTGGAACCACCCCATCTTTCTCCTCCCTTTTTCTTTGTTTTTTTTTTGTTGTTGTTTTTTTTTTTTTTTAATATTTTGCTTTTTTTTAAAAAAAAAAATACTAAAAAGTACATTTTTGCTCAAATGGCACTGTATCTGGAATAGTACCGTTCCAGCTACAGTGCCGGCCCTGGGCTGTTGGCAAACGGGGCCTTAGATCCATAATCTACTTGTGAGTTTGTGGAAAGAAACCCATGACTTGACCTTCGGTCTCGTGTTGTGGGTTCCCGTGGTCAGAGATCGACAACCAAACCGTGGGTTTACATAGCCATAAACCCACGAATCACGATCATGGGTTTCCTTCAGTAAATAGGTTTTTTTTTTTTTTTTTTCTTAATTTTTTAACGAAAAATGGGTAAAGTAAAAGTAACTGGTAGTTTAAAAGCTTGAAAAAAAAAAAAAAAAAAAAAAACTCCTCGTCAAAAGCCATATTGACGCATGACGGAAGGAAAAAAATAGAAAATAGATAAAAATAATAGAAAATAAAATAAGCTATGTTGATCACCGGTCAACAATGGAGCTTTGGTAAAGTCTCACTATCAAGAAAAAGAGAATAATCATGCCTCCACTAAAACATCTTTTTCATTAATCATAATTTGATTTTTATAGGAGTACAGAGAACATTTAAATAGACATGGTAAAATAAACTCTAACCCTAATTTAATTGACCTTGGACTAAACCTATTATCTAATTATAAAATATCACTAACTCTAGATTAGATGACTTTCGGCCAAGCCCATTACAATAACTCTTAAAAGGTGGATAAAACACCCAACAGAATATAAATAACCTAATTAACTAATAAGATCCAAATAAAATTAAAACCAACTTATTTATTTTTCCTTCTCCACCACATATCTACGTAACACTTTTATTCTCATGCATCCCTCTCTACAATCCTCACCGAAAACCCACCTTTCATTTTTGGAGCAAACTTTGGCTCCACGCCTTCCTCCACCGCCGAAACTACCTTGAATCGCCTGAGAACCCCCGCAAGCACCCTCTTCATCTGCAAGAACGCCATCTCCTTCCCCAAGCAAATCCTTGGCCCCGCCTGGAACACTGGGTACGTGTACGCGTCCCTCCCCACGAACCTCCACTGCCTATTCTCCGCCTCTTCCTCCTTCTCCAGCCACCGCTCAGGCTTGAACTCCGCCCAGTCAGACCCCCACAGTGTCTCCAATCTTCCCATCGCGTATGGTACATACGTCACTCTCATCCCCTTCTTCACCACCGTCCCGTCCGGCAAAACGTCATCGTTCACAGCCTCCTTCGTGACCATTGAGACAGGCGGGTACAGCCGCATGCTTTCACAAAGAGAAGCGTGAGTATAAACCATGTCTTTGACTTCTTCATAGACAGGCGCTTTAGATTTCTCTTTGATTTCTTTCAAAACCTCGGATTCGACATGCGGGTTCTTGGAGAGTAACCAAAGATACCATGTCAAAGCCGAGGAGGTAGTTTCACGCCCAGCGAGTATGAAGCTTATGACCATGTCGGTCACGAAGTTATCATCCGAGTGGCTAGAGCACAAGAATCTTGACAATAGGTCGACGGAATCGAGAGAGGCCTTCTCTTTGAGCTCTTGCTTCTTTTTTCTTATTATGTTCTCGGCGAATTCTTTAACTACTGAGAGTGCGATTCTCATTCGCTTCTCCGACCCAATATTCAACAGCTTCTTGATTTTCCAAATGGTCGGGATTACGGCATCGAACCTGTGGATGGTGTTCTTGACGATTTCTTCAAAAGCTTGAGCGAACTTGGTTTGTGGAAGAGAGGGCAACAGGTAGGCAGGGTCGAATCCAAAAGCTATGTTGCATATATTATCGAAGGCAAACCTTTGAAGAATGTCCTGGAAGTCTAGGACAGTTCCGGTTGCCGCAGCTACGGAGAGGATAGGGATGAGGCGGTCAGAGATCTCTGCGTCCACCACGATCTCGATGAACTTGCGCAGAGACTTGGTGTTGAACTCATGGCTGGCGAGTTGTCTTTGAAACTTCCAGGATTCACCGTCCACGTTGAAGATGCCGTGGCCCAGGAAGTCTTTAAGGGTTGCGTTGAAATAATCTCCCTTGCCGTAGTTGGGGAAGTGGGTCTTGAGGATGTGTCGGACGACGTCGGGGTTGGCGGTGAAAACATGTCGAGTGCCGATGCTGTGGTGGAGGACGTAGGTGGCGGAGGGTGAGACTTGGAGGATGTCTAAAATCCATTGGAGTTGGCGTTTGCGGTTAGCAACCACGGCCAAGAATGAACCTATTATAGGGTAGGATCTTGGGTGGCTGATGGCGGTGGAGGGTGGCGGAGATGATTGCTTTTTAGGTGTTGAAGCTTTGATAAGGAAGAAAATAGAAAGTAAGGGAAGAAGGAGAAGGAAAAAAGAGGGTATGGGATAGAGGAACAACATGGCTAATATTTTGGAAATTAAAGTCTTTAATTATAGGTGTTTTTGTGGATGGACAATTTTGTCGGTATTTATAGGCAAATAAATCACAATTTTTTAATTTTATTTTACAAGTTTTTATAACCTTAAGATGGGTTGACAAAAAAAAAGAAAAGAAAGAAAATAGTCATAAAGTTTCTTTTTATTCATAAAATTTTAATTGGTCCAACAATGTAAACTGCACATGCATGCCCACCTCTTGAATTTTATTACGTAAGCCAATTCGTCACACAATGTGCAGAACTTTCCTGGTGACATGCAATATATATATATATAATCCACCAATTCGTCATTGGTAATTGTAAATCTAAAAGAATAATGCCATATGAAGCGTGAAGCAACCATGATAAAAAAAAATGGTTAAATTCGGAATTGGTTTATATGCTATTTTATGTTTAGCCAATCAGTCTTTGGTATTTAAAAAGTGATAAAATTTGTCATTGGACTTTTTAGCTTATCGTGTCAAATCAGCAGTAACATTTGTTTAGTGAGTCCACATTAGCTGTACCACGGGGCAGTGGAAAAAATCACATTTCCATGCGTAGGTGATGGTAGGGTTCTCTGATGACCTATCTGTTAAAAGTAATGATTAAGTAATTAAATTTTCTAAAAAATTTACATACTTTTCTTAAACTATCACCCAATTGATAATGTCTTTCTAAATTTTTAATTGTGTCTGTCCTCTCAAATTACCAAAATATTGTCAATATTTCTCCAATGACCAAACTACCCTTAATGAAATAAAATAAAAATACTAAAAATTCTAAAAAAAAAAAAAAATACTGAAACTACAATAAATAAATAAATCCAAGGGGTTGCCAAATTTTTTTTTTTTTTTTTAAAAAAAAAAATCCTTCTTGTAAGAAAAAAATTAAAAAATTTCGATTTTTCTTTATAAAAATTGAAATTTTTGTTTTATTTTTATTTTATAATTTTTTAAATTAAAATTTTCGTTCAAAAATAAATATCATTGCAAAAATAATTTTTTTTTAAATTAAAATTTTCTGTTTAAAAAAAATAAAAGATTCGTTTTTAAAAAAAAAATCATTTTTAAGAGAAAAAAAAAATTAATTTAAATTTTCGTTTTTTTTAAAACAATTTTTATTTTATTTTTTCCAAAATTATAGGGGTATTTTTGTCTTATTGAAAAATCTATAGGGGCTTTTTTTTTTTTGCTAGCCTTACGGGGGACATTGGCAATGTCACTACAAAAAAACAATTTTTTTTTATGACTGGAGATTTCTGACGTTTTCTAGTGTCTGACGTGTCAGAAAATTTTTCTGACGGGTCGTTTCTGACGCATGTCGATTGTTAGAAACATAGATGTCAGGAAAAAAAATTTTCTGACGTGTGAGTGGGTAAAACGTCAGAAAATTATGACATTTTACTTTGTCACACGTCATAATACTTTTTTTGACGTGTGAAGTTCTGCAACGTCAAAAAATTTCCTGACGTTGCAGTTCTCTCACGTCAGAAAATTTTCTGACGTGATAGTTCTGACACACGTCAGAAAATTGAAAAATTAAATAAAAAATTAATTAATTAATTTTTTTTTTAATTTTTTCTGGAATTTTTAATTATTAATTAAATTAATTAATTATTATTTTTTTTTGAATTCCTCTGCACGCACGGCAGCTCCCTCACGCTGCCGTACGTGCAGATCTGTGTTTCTCGAGAAACACAGATCGATCTAGATCGTGCAAATCTGCACGATCTGCACCACACCATGGTGAGAGCTGGAGAAAATTTTCTCCAGCTCTCATTTTTCTCTCTCTCTCTTCTAATCTTCTCTTCTTCTTTGATCTTCTCCTTTTTTTTTTTTTTTTTCTTCTGCTTCTCTTCTTCTTCTCTTCTCCCTTTCTTTTTCTTCTGCAGCTTCTCCTCTTCTTCTCTTCTCCCTTTCTTTTTCTTTTTCTTTTTCTTCTTCTCTTCTCCGGCCTTTTCTTTTTCTTCTCCTTCTTCTGCTTTCTTCAATCTGTGGACAGAAGGGAGATATATTGAGAGAGTGGAAAAAACAAATGAGGAGGCATGGCGTGCTGGGGAAAGAAAAGATAAAAAAGCAAAAAAATTCAAACGCGCGCCGGGCCTAGGTGCGCTGCGCACAGCGAGATGGGATGTTTGCACGGAATGGCTCGAGGAAATGAATTTCCTGACGTGCTATGTTTGGCACGTCAGGAAATTCTGACGTGCCAGGTGTTGCACGTCAGAAATTTCTAACGTGCTACACCTGGCACGTCATAAAATTACTCTGGAAAAAAAATTATCTGAAAAAAAATATATCTGCACATATATATAATAATATATATATGTTTAATTTAAATATATTTTCTGACGTGGTAATTCACCACCTCAGAAAAATTCTGACGTGGCACACTGCTACGTCAGAGAAATTCTGACGTTGTGAACCACCACGTCAGAAAATTCTGACGTGATAATTCACCACGTCAGAAAATAAATAATTTTTAAATATTTAAAAATTTTTTGACGTGGTAACTTTTGCTGACGCGTAAAAATTTTCTGACGCGTCAGAATTTTCTGACGTGGTAACTTTTGCCACGTCAGAAAATAAATAATTTTTAAATATTTAAAATCGTTAAAATTTTCCAGACGTTCCAATTTTTAGCACGTCAGAATTTTTTGACGTGTCAAAACAGACATGTCAGAAAATTCTGATGTGCCACTATTCACACGTAAGAAAATTAATTTCTGACGTTTTAAAATTCACCCGTCAGAAAATTGCTGACGTGGCAAAAAAACTTATACTGTAGCCATGTCAGAAAATGCCATTTTTTTTTGTAGTGTGTGTTGGTAGCTTGGGGGGGAGATTGTCACAATTGAAAATATTGGGGGGACATTGTCAATTATGTGGTAGTTTAAGAGGGGTATGTGGACTTTACCCAAAAATTTATCTATTCTTATTAGCTTAAGCTTTTGGGATAAATGATAGTTTAACATGGTATCAAAGCTAAAGGTCCTGGGATCGAACCTTAACTTTGTCAATTCACCCCATTTAAATTAAATATTCCACGTGTTGGGCATCACCTATTAAAAATAGAGTTTGAGCCCACACGTGAGGGGGAGTGTTAAAGTAATGATTATGTGATTAAATTCATCTATTTTTATCAGTTTAAACTTTTGAGATAGCTTGTAATTTAACACCATCTCTGCCTTGTGAAAGTTGTATATGTTGATCATAAGCGAAGGAAAGATGGGACATACAAAATGAGATGCAGGTTTGTAAAGTTTAGAGATAACCACTCGGATTAAATTGAAACGCACATGAAAATTATTTAACTCATCATGAGCCAACTTGATTGAAGGCAAATCATGGTTTAAAAAGACATGCTTCAATATTGTAATCCAATGTGGCCCTAGGCTTTGAGGCAAGGACAAAGTCAGGCAGTAGTTTGAAAGAGATCCCACCAAAAATGTTTTCATTGGATCTCGATTTGGTGCAATAGGTGGTCCATGTAAGAGTATAAACGAACTCTACTTGTTTCGACAAGTGTTTGAGTAATTCGAACCACAGCTATTAGGACGGCCTGAACATCTGTCCAGCAAGTAAGAACTACCCAAACTCTCGAATGAGACCGCCCTATTGCTCGTTCTTAAACAATTCCAACCCTTTAATGCATTCCCTTCTATCATTACTCCCATTTTATTTAAGAAATTCATGTTCCAACCTGTTAGGAATAAATGTGTCCCATTTGGGCCCGGTAATCCGAAGGCCTACAGCCATCCATAAGGCCATGATCTAAGTCACAATTAGCAGGCTTCATAGTTAATAGAGATCTGGCCCAGAAGAATCAACAGTAAATACTACAGAGGCCCGGTTGATCGAGGACTAACCCCCGGGAACAGACTCCCCAAGAGTATCAAACCCTTTGCTTCTCGGGGATCACTTATCATTACAAACGGACATCGTCGATTATCCAAACTCTCAGTGCTCAGTGGATGACTTCCACTAGGTTAGAAACTCTTGTCACAATTATCCAATATCACAGGGATAATGTTAGAGCTCACATACAACTGCTATTTTCAATTCAAATCAAGTTACACGGATAATACCAAAGGAGAGGATCAAACTACAAGACTCGGATAGGATCATCGCAGAATAGAGATAATATCAAAGGAAGATTTTTAATTCGGGTGAACCTGTTAGCCTATTTATAGGCCCAGACCCTAGGTATCAAAATTACGCTGAATTATTTTATCACTTATACATATTTTCTCAGAGTCTTACTTGAGCATCGACACAGGGCTTCGTGTTTGCCTGGTTTATCTTCTTCAGGGTTGATCTCGTAAGACATGCACGCTCAATACAGGGTGTTTTCTTCGTGTTTGCCTGGTTTATCTTTTTCAGGCTTGATCTCGAAAGACGTGCAGATCACACCAATTAGAGACTGTTGAACCAAAAATTGCACCAACACAACCCATTTTATTTAAGGAATTTGTTGTTAAAAAACTACAACCACCCTTCAAAGCATCTTGTCCAAATCATTATCAATCCTAATCTAACTAACATGCCCAATATATATCATCTTTTTTCACAGCTTTTCTAACTTTTTCTCGAGAATCTTTAGTAAGGTGTTTATCTCACCAATTCCGAAGAGTACCAGAAAAACCAGTAGTAAGCAAATCAACAATTCCAGGATGACTCAAATTATGATTAGTAACATAAGTATTAGCAACCATAGACATGTAATTCATTTTATTCAAAAGTTCTTGTTTAGACAGGTCATCAACATTCCATTCATACATTTTATCAACAGAAACAGAAAATTGGGATTGAAAAAACCTTTCTTCAAATTGCAAATCTGGGGGGTAGGTTTTGGATACCAATTCTTGTAAGATTAACGGGTTTGGCTTTATCAAAAATTCTTTGGAGTTTTGGATCTAAATCAATTTCTCCAAAAAAAAATTCAAGAATTTTAATATCAAAATCAATAGAGTATTGGGAGCATTCAGTATTTTCGGAATCAGAATTATCAGGGGTTTCAGCATTTCTTTTGATAGTACAAGCTTTTCCAGAAGTTTCAGCTTGACTAGCTTTTAATTCAGAAAGTATTTTATCGATTTTCTCAACATTTTTTTGGTTACTAATCTTCAATCCAAGGTATTTTCTTTCTTTAGGCAGAGAAAGTATGGGGTTTTCACCTTTTAAAACAGGGGTAACAGGAGTACTATCAAATTTTTCTTCAATACTATCCAACAGTTAACCAATAGTATGGAGAGACTAGTTAACAAAATTGTTTTGTTCAATAATTTTTCTAGTTTCAGTCGAAGTCGAGTTAGTAGTTTTAAAAGGAGAAGCTTTAATGGTTACGCATTTGCATTGAATAAGAAGATTTTCAAGAGGTGGATGAGAAGCTTTAACAATGGTTTTGTCTTCTTTAACGAATGATTTTTTAACAACATTCAGGAAATTAACAGAGGAATAGTGGTTTTGGAGAAAATCAAAAAGTAGGATATGCTTTTGTAGTTCAACCATTTTTTAGTCCATTGGATTTTTATGAGGAACAAAAGAAGTTTTTAACTGGAGTATGTATAACATTGCACTGATGTTGGGGGGGGGGGGGGGGGGGGGGGCATTAAAATCAGAAGCAGAAGGGGAAAGGGATCCCCTTTCATCATCAGCTTGGGACGGAGGAGGAGTCTGTTTAGTAGTATAAAAAGCAGATGAAACTTGTGAGTCAGTTGCAACACCTTTTAACTTTAAATCAGAATTAGTAAGGAATTTCTCAATATCTTTATCCCTTCTTTGAAATCCTTTTGTGGTGGTTGAACCAGCAAAAAAATTTCTTCTTTCATTAATCATCAGAGGTCTTTCAATTTTATTGGAAAGATTTAAATCAGAAAAACTTATTTTAACAGATCCATCTAAATACTGCTGGATGTAATCAACATTACTGATATCATTTACTACTCCGACAGGCTTAGATACATTCTCCAAAAGCCATTTGAAAGGAAGATCAATTTTCTCCCATCAAATCATTTTAGGAGTTCGTATATTAGCATCCTGAGTAGAACTTTGGATTAACACAGTAGAACTACCATAATTCTTGATAATAGCTTGAGGATTTAGATTGGTTTTCAACAATTTGTAATAAATAAGGTAGATGATAGCAAGAGGTCTGCTACTTTCTTCCATATTGTAACCAGAGGTTAGTACATTTAAAGTTAAAGCTTTAACAATATGAATGTCATTCAAAGCAAGAGTTAAATTAGTGAATGTATCAAAATAAATAGGACCATTAAACAGAGAATATTGTATCATACCAAGAATACTAGTCTAAAAATTAACAAATCTAGCATCACGAAGACATAATAAAACAGAGGCATTAATACCTAATCTAGTCAAAGGCTTAATAGCAACTTGAACAGATCCAATATGTAAAAACTTAAAGCATTTAGTAAGAGAATCATTAACAAATTTTTTATAAAACAATTGGTATTTTTCATTATTGCTGGAAATAGCAAATGTTTGTTCAACAGTTTTAATAGAGTATTTAGCATTAAAAGTGGATTTTAACCAAGAAGTAGTATAAACTTCCTTTGTAGAAAGTTTAGGGATATTCCATTTATCAAAATTAAAAGAATTATCATCTTCAGTAGAGAAATGTTCAATATTAACAACATCAGGTGGTAAGGAAGGCCTAGAGCTAACAGAAGAACTGGATCTTCACATCTTTGAAAACTAGATTCTCAAAAGCTAAAATTGTCACTTTCTAGACTTATGCTTTCTTTTAAGAACCTGACTACACATACTCAAGGCCAAAACTAACCCTTCACCTATGCCCAAAAATGCCAAACCCAGACTAGACAAGGGTCCTAAGAGGTCAACCGAGGCTAGACCGACGAGGTGGTAGGTTTAAAATTAAAAGAAGAACACAAAATAGAAAGATCAAACCGTAGCAGATGGAAGAGAAGATAAACAAGCAGCAATAGATCGCAACTCTTATGGCTCTGTTACCAAGGCAAGGGGGTGAACGTCTATATATATATATATATCATTCCCACTCCAATATCAACTCCTCAAGATATGCTTTATCCCCCAAGTTTAAGTCCTTAGCATCCGTAGGAGATCTAACAGTGTGGAGGTTTTTATAATAGAAAGTGGTTCCCCTTCATCGAAGATAAATTTAGTTAATGTCTGAAGACTCTTTAGCCTATCGAGATATCAGGAAAACTACACATTGATTTTGCATTTTTCAAAATACTAATTTGGGTATCAAATATCCCATGATGTGAATAAAAAATTGTATTTAATACAAACAAAGCTCGCAAAACAACTTATCTACACATACGAATTTGAAAAGAAAAAAAAAAAACTCAAGTTGGATAATGATTCCATATTTTTATGTGCTTTTTTATTTATTTATTTTTTTGTAATAAAAGTTCGTTTGATGCCCACGTAAATGGTGTTTTTAATAATCCAGCTTAAAGTTATTAAAAAAAAATCCAAATTGTAAATATTTCAAACAATCCATATGGATAGAATTAAGAATTTAGCCTTTAATTTCAAAGTGCCCTAAAAATTATAGTACATGATGCACTGCTGTTATTTTTATTTTTATTTTCTGTGATTAATTAATAGCATCGACACTGAGGCGCGTGCGTGATCTACGGCTACTATTTGACAGATATGCTTCAAAGGCGCAAAACCAATGGTTCAGATCAGCCTACAATCAGGATAGTTTGGCGTAAATTTTTTTTTTTAAAAAAAAAGGATAGTTTGGTGTAAACTAAGTAGCCTTCCGTTTAGTTGAGAACCAACTAGTCCTATATCACTTAGTTACAAGAATAAAGGAGAATTTTTATAGCAATACAGAATAGAGCAAGAGTATCCCTCGAAGACATCCGATAAAATTGGAACAATACAGAGAAGATTAGCATAGCCCCTGCCCAAGGATGACACGCATAAATCGAGAAATGGTCTAAATATTTTTTTCTCTCTTGCAAATTCCAGAAATGGTCTTGCGTAAGACTGATATTTTGCGGCTCATCTTCTTTTGGATTCTGGTTGAATTGAGTTTTTATATTCTGGAATTGGGTTTTATTTCATTTTTTAAATTTTTCCGAAGCAAAAGCTGTGATTCTATGGCTTCCTCTGTTTTTTTTATGTAATTTCTGCATCTGGATCTTGCTCAAACAGTGAGGCTGATATTTTGCTGCTCATCTTCTTTTGGATTCTGGTTGAATTGATTTTTGATATTCTGGAATTGGGTTTTTATATTTTTCTTACAGCATTGATTGTTAGCTGGTTGTGTTATAATTGTGTTTTCCATTTCTTCTGTGTAACACATTACTGTGGAATTAGTAATATGCTTTCAAATTCCTGGTTGATGAACCCTCCATCCCAGCTTGGAAAGTAGTAAGCATGGCTCTCCCACATTGAAAGTAGAAAACCTTATATCCTTCAGCAGTTGAAACGTTTGCAGCAGTAGAAGTTTCTAGAGCTTCTGAAATTAATGAACCTATCCGCTACTCCATTTGATGTGTGGGTGGAGTTCAGATACTGTAAGCTACTGATGCTGGAAGTTCATTGATGATTCACCTGGGATTGGAGAAAGAAGAATGATGGGATGGGAGCTTTGGTTGTGCCTTTTTACTTAAAAGACAAGGATTAATAGTCACTTCTTTTGATCCTCCAGGTTGTCTTTCTCTCTCTTATTATATGAATTTGAAATAAAATGTGAGAAAAATGTCTCTCTTCTTTAAGTTTTAGTCTCTTTTGTTGATGTTTCTATAGCTGAACTTGATTCCTAAGCAATATAATGATCACAGCTCAAATCATGCTTTGTGCAATTAATATATATTACACTCTCAAGGATTGGCCACTGAGAATTTGAACCATGCGATGTGATGTGCCAAATAAGATCATCGATTGTAAGATTTTTCACTTAAATATGTTTTGATTGGTTGATTTACTGATTGAGGATCATTGGTTGAGATTAGCACTAAATATTTCTTTTGGTTTAAATTTTGCTGCATTTTGTTGTTTTAGAACTTATTTTAAGGATAAACAGTCTTTACGGTACAGTAAGGGATAGGGTTGGCCTTAGGGACAATGTTCCTCTCCATTTCAAATCAAATGGATACTATTTATTTCATAGTTAAGATTTAAAGTTTGTGTATCTAACGGTTTACATGGTGATTGTGTCTTGTGTCTTTATAGTTTTGTTAAGCCTATGAATGAACGGGGGATGGTTTTTATTTATTTATTTTTATTTTTTTAATTTTTTATCATCTTTTACAAGCATTCTATTAGGGGAAAAAAATTGATAGAATATAAACATAATGGCCTATTTGACAAAATTAAAATTTTGGGGAAAATATTTTTTACCCCCTCTAAAGTATTAATGCATTTATGTTTTGGCGCGCAATGTTTAAAAAATATTATGAAGAGATGAAGAAGTTGTCCAACATATATTATGAAGTTGCCCCATCTGCGTGAGATGCTTGGGGGTGCGCCACGAAGAACCTACAAAAAGGTACAGGAGAGAGGGATTCACTTTTTTTTTCATGTTAGGAGGATGTAATTTGGAGGAACTTGCATTGGCAGCGGTGCTTGCACGAAAAATATGGTTCAAAAGGAATTCAGTGGTGGTGCATGGAGAAGAATCCACTCACCCAAACTAAGTATTCCAAGAAGCCGCTCACTCCCTTGCTGAGTCTAGGAGAGATCCACCCAAGACATGGTGCCCATATAAGGGAAGAAGCCCCAAGGTATGGTTAAAATTAATTGAAATGTAGCTGTGGATAAAATTGAGGGGAGTGTAGGGATTGGCATTATTGTTAGGGATTATGAAGGTTTCATATTGGCTGGACAAAGTACAACAAAAACTATATCAGTAGAACTTGTCGTTGCAGAAGCTTTGGCTGCTATACATGTAGTAGAGTTCAGCAAGACGTTGGGTTTCTATGATATAATTTTGGAAGGCGATGTTATGCAGATTGTCAATGCAGTCAAAGTGAAGGACAAAAATTTGGTCAAATATGAATATTAGATTACCAGTTATCCCAAAAAGCTTAAGTTAATGGAAAAAGTGGTGATTTAACGTGATATCAAAGCCAAAGATCTTGGGATCGAATCTTGACTACGTTTTCACGTGTTAGACATCATCTATTAAAAGAAAGTTTGAGCCCACACGTAAGGAAAAATGTTAAATTAATGATTAAGTGAAGCTTAAGCTTTTGCATAACTTGTAATTTAACAATGAATATATTGTGGACGAAATTAGAGAAAGTTTGCGTCAATTGAGGTCTTGGAGAATTGATCACATGAATAGGGATGCAAATTCAGCTACTCATAGTTTAAAATTCGAAGGGACAACTAAGTATGTCATAGATAAAGTTTGGTTAGAAAAAATTTCAAATTGTATTTATGGTAATAAAGATTGAAATTTGTTCATTATATATATAAGGATCAAAAAATTGTATTTAATACCAACTTATTTATAATTTTATACATTAGAATTTTAAACCCATATAGTTTAGTATTTTTATGAGCTTTTAATAGTAAAATTTAAATTTGGATGATGTTCACATATAGGGTCTTTTAATACTCAAATAAGTATAACAAGCTTATTCTCCCAAAGCTGTGATTCTATGGCTTCTTGTCTTCTTGTTCTTACACAAGTTCTACGTAAGTGTCTTGCTCTTCTTCTTTTGGATTTTTTGCACTTAGGTTGAATTGAGTTTTGATAATCTGCATGCAATTAGGTTCATTTTTTTTTTTTTCCAAAAAGGGAGTTGATATTCTTTTAGAATTGAAGCTTGAAACGTTTTGTTTTTGAACAACTAGAGATTTTGGGACGTGCCAAGACGGTTGTTTCTGGTTGCTGAAAATACGATGATTTTCATATTTCTAAACT
Source organism: Corylus avellana (assembly GCF_965113065.1). Classification (NCBI taxonomy): domain Eukaryota; kingdom Viridiplantae; phylum Streptophyta; class Magnoliopsida; order Fagales; family Betulaceae; genus Corylus; species Corylus avellana. The sequence continues at coordinate 2,883,039 of NC_142491.1, forward strand.
CATTTTGGTTCACTCTAAACGCATTTTTTGTTGAGGAGAATCATATTTCTAAACCCACCACCTTCTAGTCCAATCATGACATCACATTTACGATCAACCTTCTAATCAATTATCATTAAAAAAAAAAAAAAAAAAAAAAAAAAGGACAATTTCACAAAGCCCTTAAACTTTCTCACGTTTTTTTAGATCCATAACCTGTAATAATTCAATATATAATTAAATGCTAATTGACAATAAAAATTAGCAGCGAAATGAATAATTATATAAATACCTCTATCCATACTTTGCTTAAGCCAATTGAAGAACAGCTTCACAGAAACAAATTTGGAAAACAAAAAAATTTGAGAGGTTCTTCTGACCTATGCCTACAAGTGAGTGCCAATTGATGGAATACACAGACTTTATTTATAAGTAGGTCAGGGGACCCTCAATTAGAACTATTACCTTAATTATTCCTCCCATCAAGGAATAAAAATCAAATCAATACAGCTAATTGATTCCACAAAAATAAAATCTTTAATTAAATCAAATACTTGTTCCACAAGAATTAAATCAATGATTTAATTCAGAATATTTGATTGAAATCAAATACTTGTTCCACAAGAATTAAATCAGTAATTTAATTTAGAATATTTGATTTACACAATAAGCTTTAATTGGAATAAATTACTGAACACCGTAATTATATATATTTTATAATTACAATAATATATATGACATAAGGGACATACTTTAAATGAAATTTCTTACATAACCTACTTGTGAGTCTATGTCGAAAGAAACCCATGACTTGACCTTTGGTCTCGTGTTGTAGGTCTCCGTGGTCAGAGATCCACAACCAAACCGTGGGTTTACATAGCCATAAACCCACGAATCACGATCATGGGTTTCCTTCAGGAAATACTTTTTTTTTTTTTTCCCCTTCATTTTTTTAACGAAAAATGGGTAAAGTAAAAGTGATTGGTAGTTTAAAAGCTGAAAAAAAAAAAAAAAAAAAAAACTCCTGATCAAAAGCCATATTGATGCAGGATGGAAGGATAAAAATAGAAAATAGATAAAAATAATAGAAAATAAAATAAACTATGTTGATCATCGGTCAACAATAGAGCTTTGGTAGAGTCTCACTACCAAGAAAAAAAGAAGGGGGAACTTCACTTACCCCCTATACTTTCGCGCTTTTTGCAGACACCCCCCCATTGTTCAAAACCGCTCACTTTGATGTATCCAACTTTCGTTTCCTTTCACTTTGCCCCTTCCGTTAGGATTTTCTGTTAAATCCTAACGGAAAGGGTGGAAAATTACAATCGTGCCCTTATTTTTTATTAAAAAATCATTTTTTTTAAAAAAAAAATTAGGGGTAGAAAGGTCTTTTACACTGCAAAAGCTAATGGTAGGGGGTATTTGAAAGGAAACGAAAGTTTGATACACCAAAGTGAGAGGTATTGAACAATGGGGGGGTGTCTGCAAAAAGCGCGAAAATATAGGGGGGTAAGTGAAGTTTCCCCAAAAAAGAATAATCATGTCTTTACAAAAACATCTTTTTCATTAATCATAATTTAATCTCCATAGGAGTACAAAGAGCATTTAAATAGACACGGTAAAATAAACCATAATCCTAATTTGACTGACCTTGAACTAAACCCATTATCTAATTATAAAATACTACTAACATTAGATTAGATGACTTTGGGCCAAGCCCATTACAATAACTCTTAAAATGTAGATAAAACACCCATCTAAATATAAAGGAAAAAATATAAAAAAGCCCTACAAGCTACCGGTTGTTTGCAATATAGGCCTCCAATGTTCAAAAGGTTCTAAAGTAGCCCTCCAAACTATCAAAATGTATCAAAAATGTCACTTATTTTTTTATATTCCTATAATACCCCTATTCTTTTAACACATAAAATAATAAAATAATTGTAAAAATAAACTAAACAATTTTTTTTTAAAAAAAAAAAAAAAAAACCAATGGGCGAATAAATTAAAAAAAAAAGTTTTTTAAAATAAATAAATAATTAGTCACCGTAGTTGGTCTAAATTACAAATTGCTTCATGTCGTATTAAAGTAAAATCAATGGGTTAATAAAAACAAATTTTTAACAGAATTTGACTAGAGGGAGTAAATTATTATTTTTAGAATATCTCAAGAACCGTACCTTTTATTTTACTTTAATACATCATGAGTATTCGCTATAGTTGGCCTAAATTATTTATTTATTTCAATATATATATATATATATATATATATATTCGCTCATTGGTTTTTTTGTATTTTTAAATAATTGTTTGGTTTTTTTATTTTTACAATTATTTTATTTGTTAAAAGAATAGGGGTATTATAGGAATATAAAAAAAGTGGCATTTTTGATATATTTTGTTAGTTTGGGATGCTACTTTTGTACCTTTTGAACATTAGGGGGCTATATTGCAAATAGCTAATAGTTTAAAGGACTTTTTTATATATTTTTCCAAATATAAATAACCTAATTAACTAATAAGACCCGACTTATTTATTTTTTCTTCTCCTCACATATCTGCGTAACACTATTATTCTCATGCATCCCTCTCTACAATCCTCACCGGAAACCCACCTTTCATTTTGGAAGTCAATTGTGGAACAAACACTGGCTCCACGCCTTCCTCCACCGCCGAAACCACCTTGAACCGCCTGAGAACCCCCGCAACCACCCTCTTCATTTGCAAGAACGCCATCTCCTTCCCCAAGCAAATCCTTGGCCCCGCCTGGAACACTGGGTACGTGTACGCGTCCCTCCCCACGAACCTCCACTGCCTATTCTCCGCCTCCTCCTTCTCCAGCCACCGCTCAGGCTTGAACTCCGCCCAGTCAGACCCCCACAAAGTCTCCAATCTCCCCATCGCATATGGTACGTACGCCACTCTCATCCCCTTCTTCACCACCGTCCCGTCCGGCAAAACGTCGTCGCTCACAGCCTCCTTCGCGTCCTCTGAGACAGGCGGGTACAACCGCATGCTTTCACAAAGAGAAGCGTGAGTGTAAACCATGTCTTTGACTTCTTCATAGACAGGCGCTTCAGATTTCTCTTTGACTTCCTTCAAAACCTCGGATTCAACGTGTGGGTTCTTGGAGAGTAGCCAAAGATACCATGTCAAAGCCGAGGAGGTAGTGTCACGCCCAGCGAGTAAGAAGCTTATGACTATGTCGGTCACAAAGTTTTCATCCGAGTGGCCGGAGCACAAAAATCTTGACAACAGATCGACGGAATCGAGAGAGGCCTTCTCTTTGAGCTCCTTCTTCTTTTTTCTTATTATGTTCTCGGCGAATTCTTTAATTACTGAGACTGCGATTCTCATTCGCTTCTCCGACCCAATATTCAACAGCTTCTTAATTTTCCACATGGCCGGGATTATTGCATCGAACCTGTCGCTGCTGATCTTGACGCATTCTTCAAAAGCTTGAGCGAACTTGGTTTGTGGAAGAGAGGGCAACAAGTAGGCGGCGTCGAATCCGAAAGCTATTTGGCATATATTATCGAAAGAAAACCTTTGAAGAATGTCCTGGAAGTCTAGCACAGTTCCGGTTGCCGCCGCTACGGAGAGGATAGGGATGAGGCGGTCGGAGATCTCGGTGTCCACGACAATCTCGATGAACTTGCGCAGAGACTTGGTGTTGAACTCATGGCTGGCGAGTTGTCTTTGAAACTTCCAGGATTCACCGTCCACGTTGAGGATGCTGTGGCCCAGGAAGTCTTTAAGGGTTCCAGTTAAATAATCTCCCTTGCCGTAGTTGGGGAATTGAGTCTTGAGTATGTGTCGGACGATGGCGGGGTTGGCGGTGAAGACATGTCGAGTGCCGATGTTGGAGTGGAGGACGTAGGTGGCGGAGGGTGAGACTTGGAGGATGTCCGAAATCCATTGGAGTTGGCGTTTGCGGTTAGCAACCGCGGCCAAGAATGAACCTATTATAGGGTAGGATCTTGGGAGGCCGATGGCGGTGGTGGATGGCGGAGATGATTGCTTTTTAGGTGTTGAAGCTTTGATAAGGAAGAAAATAGAAAGTAAGGGAAGAAGGAGAAGGAAAAAATAGGGTATGGGATAGAGGAACAACATGGCTAATATTTTGGAAATTAAAGTCTTTAATTATAGGTGTTTTTGTGGATGGACAATTTTGTCGGTATTTATAGGCATATAAATCACAATTTTTTAATTTTATTTAACAAGTTTTTATAACCTTAAGATGCGTTGACCCCAAAAAAAAAAAATCCACAAATAGTCATAAAGTTTCTTTTTATTCACAAAATTTTAATTGGTCCAACAATGTAAACTGCACACGCATGCCCACCTCTTGACAATTCGTCACACAATGTGCAGATCGAACTTTCCTGATGACATGCAATATACATATATATAATCCACCAATTGGTCATTTGGTAATTGTAAATCTCAAAGAATAATGCCATATGAAGCGTGAAGCAAACCATGATAAAAAAAAAATGGTTAAATTCTGAATTGGTTTATATGCTATTTTATGTTTATCCAATCAGTCTTTGGTATTTTGAAAGTGATAAAGTTTGTCCTTGGACTTTTAGCATACCGTGCCAAATCAGCAGTAACATCTGTTCAGTAACTCCACGTTACCTGTACCACGTGCCACTGGAAAAAATACACATGCATGTGGTGGTTGGATTCTCCAATGACATATCTATTAAAACAATAATTAAGTGATTAAATTTAGGAAAAAATTTACATATTTTTTTTAAATTATTACCTAATTGATAATGTCTCCTTAAACTACTAAAATATTGTCAATGTTTCCCCAATGACCAAACTACCCTTAGTAAAATAAAAACAAAAATACTAAAAATTCTATAAAAAAAAACTAAAAAAAAAAATCCAACGGGTGGCCAATTTTTTTTTTTTTTTAAATCCTTGTAAAAAAATTAAAAATTTTCGATTTTTTTAATATAAAAATTGGAAATTTTCGTTTTATTTTTATTTTATAATTTTTTAAATAAAAATTTTCGTTTAAAAATAAATAAATTTTCGTTTTAAAAAAAATTCTTTTTTAAAACAATTTTTTTTTTTTTTGAAAAAAGATCGTTTTTTTAAATAAAAATTTCTGTTTAAAAAAATTAAAAGATTCGTTTTAAAAAATAAAAATTAAAAAAATCTTTTTTAAGAAAAAACTAAAACAATTTTTTTTAATTAAAATTTTCGTTTTAAAAAAATAATTTTTATTTTATTTTTATCAAATTTATAGGGGTAGTTATGTCTTATTGAGAAATCTATAGAGACATTTTATCTTTTTGCGAGCCTTAGGGAAACATTGTCACAATTAAAAGTTTGGAGAGAACATTGTCAATTAGGTGATAGTTTTAGGGGGGTATGTAGACTTTACTCAAAAAATTATCTCTTCCTATTAGCTTAAGCTTTTGGGATAAATGTTTTTTTTTTAAAAAAAAACTATTGAGAAAAATGGTAGTTTAACATGGTATCAAAGTCAAAGGTCCTGAGATCGAACATTGACTCTGTCAATTCACCCCATTTAAATTAAATATTCCACGTGTTGGGCCTCATCTATTAAAAATGGAGTTTGAGCCCACATGTGAGGGAGGGTGTTAAAATAATGATTAAGTAATTAAATTCATCTCTTCCTATCAGTTTAAGTTTTTGTGATAACTGATAATTTAACACCGTCTCCACCTCATGAAAGTCGTATCTGTTGATCATATGCGAAGGAAAAATGGGACGTATAGAAAGAGATGCAAGTTTGTAAAGTTTAGAGATAGCCACTCGGATTAAATTGAGGAGCACACGAAAATTATTATACTCATGGACCAACTTGATTGAAGGCAAATTACAATTTAAAAAGACATGCCTCAATAATCTAATCCAATTTGGCCCTTGTAAGAGTATAAACCAACTCTACTTGTTTGGACAAGTGTTTGAATAATTTGAACAACACGTATCTAGACGGCCTGAGCATTTGTCCATCAAGTAAGACCCACCCAAACTCTTGAATGAGACTGCCCTATTGCTCGTTCTTAAAAAATTCCAATCCTTTAACGCATTTTCTCCAATCATTACTCCCATTTAATTTATTTAAGGAATTCATGTTTCAACCCATTTTATGCAAGGAATTTGTTGTTAAAAAAACTCCAACCACCCTTCAAAGCATCTTGTCCAAATCATTACCAATCCTAATCCAACCTTCATGCCAAAAAAATGAAAAAAAAAAAAAAAAAAATCATGCATAAATATTTATTTTTATTCTTTTACTCTTTTTAAGAGCATATTAGAATCTGACAAATTTTTTTTTTTTTTTATCCAATGGAACCATTTTGCCTAGCTCACAACCCAATTCCATTGGCTTTGTGGGTTTTATTTTATTTATTTCAGATTATAAAATCCTCATTTTCTTCCTACTTTTAGCAACCACAATGGCACATCCATCCAAAAATCTCCAGCACTTGAAAAACTAAACGTTTGAAGCTTCAATTCTAAAAGAATATCAACTCGAAATTCCACCAAATATCAATATCTCTTCTATCACCGCTGTGAACGAAAATTAAACCCAATTGCATGCAGAATATAAAAAACTCAATTCAATTTGGGAAGAGGAAGACCAACGAAAAAGGGGTACCCAATTTTAATCCAATTATAATTTCAAAGTGTGGTTTGAAATTAGGAATCACTTTCCGTCTATTATATAATTATTATTACTCAACAAATACCACAAACCTCAATGGTCATATGAAGCTCATTTTGTTTGTTTTAGCACAAAGTGAAGGAAAGGCAACGATATTCATCAAAGCAATTATGCTACTTGTGCCCTAAGCAAAGAAACTTTAGGAGCAAGAAGAGAAAGAGAATAGAGACGAAAGATAAAAGAAAAGAAAAGAAACCCATCTCCCGTTCATTCATAGGCTTAACAAAATTATACAGACACACAGGACATAACCATCATGTATATCGTTAGATGTATCAACTTTAAATCCTAACTATGAAATAAATAATATTCATTTGATTCGAAATAGAAAGGAATATTGTCCTTAAGGCCAATCATATTCCTTAGAGCTCGTTTGGTTTGCGAAATGCGTATTCCATTAGTGTATCGCAAGGACTGTTAATCCTTAAAGTAAGTTCTAAAACAACAAAATGCAGCCAAATTTAAACCAAAAGAAATATTGAGGGACATGGCTATTCTAATTGTATTATCAAAAGGGCATCTAGTACTCTCATGAATAATATCTGCTATTAGAAACATTAACAAAAGAGACTAAAAATTAAAGAAGAAAGACCTTTTTCTCACATTTTTTTTTTTCAAATTCATATAATAAGAGAGAGAAAGACAAGCTGGAGGATCAAAAGAAGTGACTAATCCTTGTCTTTTAAGCAAAAAGGCACACCCAAAGCTCCCATCCCATCATTCTTCTTTCTCCATTTTCCCTCAATCCCAGGTGAATCATCACTGAACTTCCAGCAACAGCAGCTTAGAGTATCTGAACTCCACCCACATCAAATGGAGTAGCAAACCCCAGTTAGAAAGAGAAGCTCTAGAAACTGCTACTGCTGCAAACGTCAACTGCTGAAGGATATAAGGTTTTCTACTTTCATTGATGGGAGAGCCATCATTGAAAGCACAGAGTAACGAGTCCTAAAAATGAACATCGAAAAAAAAAATATCCGTTTGATAAAAAATTTGGAAGTGCTTTTAAGAGTCTAAAAAATTTTAAAATGACAAAAATGCATTTTTAGTAAAAGCTTAAAAATAATGTTTTTGCAAAATGAATTTTTTGACTTAAAAGCTCTATTTCTCAAATACAATCTCAAACATGCTCGTAAGCTGTAATTATTGATTACACAGAAGAATCGCACCGTCAACACAAAAGAAAAATGGCAAGAAAAACAAAACGAACAATTATAAAAGGAAACACAACCGGCTAACAATCAATGCTATAAGAAAAATATCAAAAACTGAAATAAGTCACTAAAATTTGTGAGCAACTATCATTATTTTTTTCTTTGCATTTAAAAAGATAATTTAAATCTGAAGTATTCTGAGGCAATAAGGCCTGTTAATACCTTGTCTGAGTATTCAACATGATGAACATTCACAAGCAAATCTACTTCCAAACTTTAACCGAAAAAGCACAGAGTTAGGTTCTATATATATTCACTTCTCTTTTCCTTTTGTTTTGTTTTGTTTTTTTTTTTCTTTTTCTTTTCTTTTTTATTTGAAAAAATTTACTGAATTGATGTCCTTAATTCTGCCAATGTTACTTTCCAGCTGCTTCTTAAAATGATTGCAGCACCCCATCAACCAAATTAATTAACTTAAGCAAATTCTTAAAGAATGATAGTCAGAACAAGCACTGGTACCTAATTAAATCATGGCAAAAATGGAATCCACAAACTCTCTTGCTGATTAATGAAAAAGCCATATTCATATTCATAAGTGGCTTAACAAATAAACCCTCTTAGCACATCCAAAAATCTCCAGCAGCTTCAATCCTAAAAAAATATCAACTCTCTTGCACCAAATATCAATCTGTTCTAAAACCAAAATACACAAACTATATCAGTTATCACCACTGTGAACCGAATGAAAAAGGGAGCATCTTTGGAAAAATTAAAATAAATAAATAAATAAATAAAACCCAATTCCAAAATATAAAACTTAATTCAATCAGAATCCAAAAGAAGATGAGCAGCACAATATCAGCCTCACTGTTTGAGCAAGACCCAGATGCAGAAATTACATAAAAAAAAAAAAAACAAAATAGAGGAAGCCATTGAATTTATCACAGCTTTTGCTTTGGAAAAATTTAAAAAATGAAATAAAACCCAATTCCAAAATATAAAAACTCAATTCAACCAAAATCCAAAAGAAGATGAGTAGCAAAATATCAGTCTTACTGTTTGAGGAAGACCCAGATGAAGAAATTGAATAAGAACGAAGAAAACAAAACAGAGGATGACATAGAATCACAGATTTTGAGAAAAAAAAAAAAAAAAAAAATTGGACCATTTCTCGATTCATGCGTGTCATCGGGGCCATGCTAATCTTCTCTGTATCGTTCCAATTTTATCGGATGTTCCCGAGGGGACACTCTTACTCTTAGGGGTGCAAAGGCGGGCGGTTAAAAACCGCCCGCTAACCGCTAACCGCTATAACCGCCAACCGCCTAACCGCATTAACCGCTAACCGCCTAACCGCTATAACCGTCTAGCGGTTAGCGGTTAGCGGTTAGCAGTTATTGGGTCTACTAACCGTAACCGCTAACCGCTAACCGCCTTTTTATATAATATATTTTTATAATTATAATTATAAAAATATTTATACATATAACATAATCACTTGATAATTAAATCACAATTTTTTTTAAAAATAATTAAATCACAATTTGAGTATTAATATATTATCACTATAATTTATATGATTATATGATATAATCATTTGATCATTAAATCACAATTTTTTTTAAAAAATAATTAAATCACAATTTGAGTATTAATATATTATCACTATAATTTATATGATTATATCACATGAGATTGATCATTAAATCATTTGATTATATAATAACAAATTATACATATATAATATGACATAACTCATAAGTATACCAATTCATACTAATACAACAATTAAATATCTAGAGATTTATTTCCAATGTATGTTATAAACTTATAAGTCTATATATGTTATAAGTCTATATAAGTCTACATATGTATATGAATAATATAAATGTATAATATCAATACTTAATCATATGATTCGATGACAATTCAAATACTTTATTCAAGACTTCAAGTGAATCATATTATTAATGTACAATGATGATGTGATTCGTATAGTATCAAATTAAGTAATTGACATTGGATTAAACAATGACCAATGTGTTACTTATAAACACATTTTAAGTATTAATGTATTATCATTATAATTTTAGTAATTTATATATTATCACTATAATTGATATGATTATATCACATGATGACTTGATCATTAAATCATATGATTATATAATAATAAATAATACATATATAATATGACATAACTCATAAGTCATAAGTCTACAAGTTAATCATATGATTCATGTACAATGATAATCACAATTGATTCAATTGAATTAAACAATATATTACTTATAACTTCAAGTCTACAATTTAATTAAAGCATTATTAGATACTTTGCGAATTTAGGATTTAGAAGTTTGAACATTACCATTTACCATTAGATATTAAGTTCAGTTCAAAAAAAAAAGATTATAAGTAAATATGATAAGAATTTAAATAATTAATCATATGAATCATATGATGTAATTTAATGAGACTATATAATTATATAATATCAAATTAAGTAATTGACATTAGATTCAACAATGTGTTACTTATAATCACAATTGAAGTATTAATGTATTTTTTGAACATTTTTTAGAAAAAGAAATTTAACCATTTTTCGAACTTATTTTATATGTTTTGTGTTGAACTTTTTTTATATTTTTTTTAATATGTTGTGACAGTTGTCTGAAATCTGAACTTTTTTTTGTATGTTGTGTTGATTTTTTTTTTTTTTTTTTTAAAAAAAAAAGTTAACCGGTTATGATTTAATATTTAAGAAATTTTTTTTAAAGTACAAGTAAATGTAAATTTTGGGTCAAATATTTTTGATTTTTCAATATGGGCTCTTTTTATAGCAATTGGGCCCAAGAAGATATTAAAAATACAAGAAAAAAAATGAGGGTAAAAAAAAGCCCAAAAAAATAAGCCCAAAAAGCCTTAAAGAAAGCCCAAAAAGCCCAAAAAAAAGAGCCCAATTTTAAAAAAGCGGTTAGCGGGCGGTTATCTATTTCACTAACCGCTAACCGGCGGTTAACCGTTAACCGCTAACCGCTTAGCGGTTAGCGGTTGCGGTTAGTGAAATCTACTAACCGCTAAGGCGGTTACGGTTAGCGGTTATTGCCACTAACCGCTAACCGTAACCGCCTTTGCACCCCTACTTACTCTGTTCTGTATTGCTATAAAAACTCTTCTTCATTCTTGTAACATTATGGGACTAGTTGGCTCTTAACTATGCGGAAGGCTACTTAGTTTACATCAAACTATCCTGATTGTAGGCTGATCTGAACCAATCGCTTGCGCCTTTGAAGCACATCTGTCAAATAGTATCCGTAGATCACGCTCGCATCTCAGTGTCGGGGTTATTAATTAATAATTAATAGCAGAAAATAAAAATAAAAATAGCAGCAGTACCTCAATGAATTAGGATCCTTTCCAGATTTTTGTGAGCTTTCTTGGTATTAAATACAATTTTTTTATCAATATCCTGGGATATTTGATACCCAAATTGATATTTTGAAAAATGCAAAATCAACATGTGGGTTTACCTTATTTGTAATTAATTTCTTATTGTATCAAAATAAATTCAGAAATCCATGTGATGTATGCCAAAAGAATATTGATTTATTTCATACTGTCAATTTTGTCCACCAAGCACTGACTTAAGATATTTTGTTAATGTGACACTAACTTAAGTAGAACACATATCACAATTTTATTAGTTCTGATATATCATACTATCAAAAATTTTTAGATCACAACCATTTCGTATTATCAATTGATGTTAATCCAATTAAAATTTCTAGAATTGATTTGAAACTAGTAAACTGACATTTTACCTCTGTTAATATAATTGAAAAAACAGCCTTTGTCAGATTCTAAAAATTGGCTCAACCCATCAAAGGCTTTCTGCATTGAATCAGGGTCAAATAATTTTTAAAAACAGGAATAACATGGTAGAAAATTTTCATCTTTGTTAGTCTTGTTTATTACTGAAATTTCTTCTCTTTGTTTTAATATTATTTATTGCTGAAATTTCTTCTTAAACCCTTTTTGTAAAAAGGGTCAATTTACTTGAAAGATGGCATATTTGGCTGATTCACATCAATTCTGCTTAAGAGGGGACACATTTTCTAACTTCTGAAAATTCTAACCGCTCAAAGAGAAGAGGGTCTACTACATTCACATTGGGCATTTCCGCTCCAGAAAGGAAAAAAAATTCCATACCAAGATGACCTAATGCCCAACCAAAAGAACATTCACATAAAAGCCCAAAGCCCCAAAAATGACTAATCAAAAACAGAAAATTATGCCCACAACGCACTAATTCTCACGGAGGATTAGAATATCCACCCAAGACCGATAAAAGGGGAAAGAGAAAAAAAAAAAAAGGACTAAATCTTCCAATCACTTGACAAAATCACCAGAACAAAATTTTCAACAACTATCTATCCTCCTCACAAGCTGTGAATCCTTATGCAGTAGCGGGTATCCGAGGTGCTGTAGTTCTGGCTGTAGCATTAACAGTCAATCCACCAGCACGATTCACACGACCGCCGTTGCTGCTACCCATGTGATCGGTCCTTTGGTATCCATCACCTCCACGGCTAGAAAATCCTCCTCGATTGCCATTCCTGTTTCCAAACTCAGCCCTGCCATTAAAGTCACCACGACCATAGCCTCCTCCTCTGCCACCTCCATAGTTTCCGTTTCCACGCCCTCTTAATCCTTCATTCCTATATCCAACAGTCCTTCCAGATGAAAATCGACTCTTACTGTTACCTGAAGATTGAAAAAGAGCCACACTATCAAATGTCAAGAAATCAAGATGACCATGAATAAGCCCGACCGAGAGTTCATAGTGAGTACGAGAATGCAATTTGTCTATTGTGTAGAACTTGCACGGAAATCTCTAACAAATAGATCAAAGTCGATGTCAATGCAAATTGTCTATTATGTATGGCTAAGAGATTTGTAGAAAAGAAATAACCGATAGGACGTAAAGCCCATTTCCTCATTCAATCAAGAATGCTCTTTTACCCAAGACATAAAGAGGCTAGAACAATTTTGAGACCTACACAAGCCCCTTCTTTGATCCCTTTCCTCTAGTGATATAGAAATGCATGTCCTTCATCTAACTCCAACATTAAAAGACCAATGCTGTATCTAACATGAACTATATAGAAAAAGAAACAGTTTCTTCCAATGTTTCTCTAGAAAGCAAATCACAAATCAGATGCCCCATATCTAATTCCTAAAAGAACACAAAATGCCAAGCAGCCAAACATATTCCCAAAACAAAAAGAAAAATCCTAAGCGAGAGATATTTGACCACAAAATACAACTTACCTCGACTGGTAGACCTCTTTTCCTCGACAACTGCTTGGCGTCCATTGATAACAATGGGTGAAGCCTGAAACGTCAATGGAAATATTATTTCACACAATAACAAAACACAAGACAATATTAAAGAGCAAATGGAAGCAACAATGGGCTGAAAACAAAAACATGATAGTCTTACAGATAACAAAATCAAACCAAAATCCAAGAAATCACGAGTATTGATGTCTAGACATATTATGGTATCATATCACTAATTCAATTGAGTGTCATTTTGTTTTCAAATATCAAAAAAATAAGTTGTTAAGACTTTCTAGCTGAGTAAAAATTAGAAATTTGACTAAAAACTAAAAGTTATAATTTACTGAAAAAATAGCCATCAAAACCCCATATCCTCTTTAAACTGGACTTCAGTATTCTCAAGTATAACAACAAAATGAATCTGGTCAAGAGAGTAAGTCTGGAAATTGCTGCAGCACCAACGGCATGGAATAAAAAATAAACTAATAAATAAAAGAACAGCATCTCAAAAGCAGTTATAGCAGTCAGGATAATCATACATTGCTAACAATGAAGAATAGCTAGGAGTCAACATAAGGCTATAGATAATGATCGTGTTGGCATAAACTATTCAACCCATTGTGTTGATGATGAAACCTGGTTGCCCAGGTTGGTTTCTTATACACATATATTAGACCTATTGCATTTAGATTTCAATCAAAATGCCTAACTCACAAAAAGGATTCAGAAATAAATGTATCAAACCATTCAACTAAGGAAACAAGTTATGGCCCATCCATCTACTCAGTCTATAACAGGAGAAAAAGAAAAAAAAAAATTACCACCATGGCGATATCTAATGAACACCAGAGTACACTTTGCAGGGCACTTGTCCATTTGACAAACATTCCAGAAATATAACCAGCATATCCCAGTCATAACCAATTCCAATAAATCATTATATACATAAAGAAACATCCTTAGAATTTGTAAATATGTGTAAGAAATCATATTCGCACCAATGGCATCCAAGAAGTGATACAGTCGATAAATGAAAGAAGTTATTGCACCATCTATCTCTGCTCAATCATATCAAGCATAACAGAACAAAAAATGGATCAGCACAGAAAAATCAGATGTTTACCTCGATTGCACATTGCACAGCACTTGCCACCTCAAATTCCACAAAGCCAAAACAAAATCCCTGTGGTATTGAAACATTGAAAATAAATATTAGTGGAGAAAACAGTTAGCAATGAACAACAGATATTAAGTAGACATATGACATACCTTTTGGCTTCTGACTTGAATACCGCCACTCTTAATGGGTCCAAACTTCTTGAACTCATTCTCGAGTAGGGCAGGGGTAGCATTCACAGGGAGGCCTTTTATGTAGATAGAATGACCATCAGCTGTCCATACACACAAAAAAGTGGACAAATTATTTAAATTAATACACCTGTAGAGAGTAATCACAACAAGAAGGATGCAGATCACACTGTGAGTTAACTAGCAGAAACACTGACACAATAATAACAAAAAGCACACCTTCAGATTCCTTATTACTGCTGTTTTCATTAGCATTTGTGCTGGCAACTGGAATCTCAGACACCGGGGCAGGAGGAGGTCCAGCAGTCAATGGTTGTTCTTGGCTTCTGGGAATGGATTTCCGAGGAGCAGGAGTTGGAGTTGAGAAAGGAGAAGCATTCTCCTTCAAAACCTTAACCTGGACACCAATATGAAGTGATTTTAATATATAAGACCTTGATAAAACATAATAATAAAATAAAAAAAAATGACAAATTGAAGTAAAGGAGATCGTGTGTGCTCAAATCTCAGTGTGTACCATTAAATTAGCCCCCACATGTAGAGATTACCAGAATTAATGTTTCTAACAAAATGCATAAAGAAACAAGTGATAAGCATAGGATTTTGCATGATGGTAACTTACAATAGAGGCATATGACTTCTTTGGCACTTCTTCCATTTTAGAGTTAGGTTCGGCCACAATCTGCCAATCATCAGAAATTTGATCAACAACCTCAGGAACAGGTGCTTCCTCTTCTTCAATCGAATCCTGTACCTTCTCAGGAGGATTATACACTTCCTCTACATCAACGTCCTCTGGCACTGCAGGTGATGGTTCAGAAATATGGATCTCCAGGACAGAAGAAGGATCTGCAACACAAATCCTTCAAATCAGTTAGAGTGCACCAAACAGCTGTACTTTGAATTGCAAACTGCATTTCACATTACCAAGGTCAGAACTAGGAGGCGTTTCAACATCATTATCCAAACCCTGGTTCCCCTCATCAACATATCTAAAAACATCATTCAGAACAAAGTAGCCTTTGTCTTGAGGCGCCAGGAAGAAACTCTGACTAAATTTACGCCTCAAAGTATCCTTTCCAGACAAATACCCAGTCACAAGAACAAGAACTCCCCCACTGAAAGAATCTTGTGCATCCACGGATAAGATTTCTGCTCTAAGGTCGCTATATTGAAGAGAGAGTATCTTCTCATTGATTGCCTACTCAATGAAAATCAATCAACACAAAATAGAGGGATCAGTGTTTAATTCTCATAATTTCAACCCAAACTACCATTTATAAATGAACCTACGAAAAAAAACACAAATAATGTAAACAGGTCAATAAAATTAAAACACCTCTCCTTTTCCCACTCTAGTTGTTACATTGTCTGAAGTGCTCTGTTTGGTAAGTGAGAAATTTCAGTTTTTAAAATCCTCCTTTTCATCATACTTTCTGAAACCAGAGAACAATTTTAAACATTCTACCACACTGTAAGCAACCAGAGATAAATTTTTATCACATAATGCAACCAGGAAAAAACACAAACAAGTAGAAACATGTAAGCCTCAAGATTTTAAGGGGAAGAAAAGATAATTTAAATAGGAAAATTAAAAAAAGACTCACACAGAGAGGGGGGAGAGAGAGTAAGAGAGGTGGAAGCTCACTTGCATAGTGGTTGTAATGCTCATGGCCCCATTTTCTTCAGGACGACCAAGCTTACTAATATCCTGGTAAAATCGATGAACTAGCTCGGGGGATTGATGCAAGATAAGGTAGTACTGGTGAACAAAGGCATTGCCAACCTACATTTAACCACAAATTCATCCAAACCAATTAATAACCCAAAAACCAAAATAGAGCCTGTTTATAACATTTCATATCCGATATCAATACATACAACATCAGCACCAGGAGGGCAAGCTGCAGCTGAGACTTCCTGCTCTGAAGATGCCATCACTGAATTGATCACTGAAAAAGCAATCACAATACTAATTAAAAACAACTACTTGCTATCACATTTCACTACCACTGTGAAGTAAAAATAATTTAATATTAGATAGATTTAAACAAAGAAAAAAAAACTAGTTGTCACCAACTTCTTCTTATAGATATGTACACAAGCACCCAATGGGTCTTGCTTATACCCCCCATCTTATGATTATGTTATTTAGGAGGAGGAGGTGCTATTTGAGATAGAGCTCATTTGCCCATTTTCCTCCAACTTGAATGCTTCATATATTCAAAAATATATACTTTCTGGAACTACTTTCCTCAATGAACTTATAGCTGACTGAACATATTCTCAGGAAAACTGTCTTTTCCAAGAAAAAGGACAAACATTTCTCTATTGTAGATACTCCTGAAGCTAACTGAAAAGACTTCATAAGACTTTTCCTAACCATCACCAAAGATCATACACGGAGACCTGGATAGAAAACCTCTTTCACTATTTTTTTCCAAGAAAACATCATCAACCCAGCAAAACAAATACAGAACCCTCCGAATCCATTTTCCCATTTTCACCGGACCATTTTCCCGGAAACAAACAGGCCAAAAGAAAAAAGAAAACCAAGAACACATAAAAAGAACCCAATGGGTCTTGCTTATTCCTCCGTCTTATTGTAATGTTATTTAGGAGGTGCTATTTAAGGTAGAGCTCATTTGCCCATTTTCCACCAACTTGAACACTCCATATTTTCAAAGATATACTTTCTTGAACTACTTTCCTCAATAAACTTATAGCTGATTGAACATATTCTCAGGAAAATTCTCTTTTCCAAGAAAAAGCAAGCACATTTCCCTATTGTAGATACTCCTGAAGCTAGTTGAAAAGACGACAATAGATTATTTTCCTAACCATCACCAAAGATCATTTAGATGGAGAGCTCAGAGCTAGATGGAAAACCTTCTTCACTATTTTGTCCAAGAAAATATCATCAAACCAGCAAAACAAATACAGAACCCTACGACCCATTTTCCAGGGAATCAAACCGGCCAAAAGAAAAAAGAAAACATAACGAATTTACTACGTCATATGTTTTCCCAGGAAAAAAACAGGGCATGAGAAAATGAAAAGGAAAAAAGTGAAGAAAATGATTATTGGGATTTGGAAAGCGAGGATTACCTGAGCGAAGAGAACAGATCGGGCGGCGTGAGTGAGTTAGTTAGAGAGAGTGAGAGAAGGGGTAGTCTCTGTGTTTGCTCAGCGACCCCTCTCACCTCCCCTTCTTTTTTCTTTTCTTAGGGTTTTTATTAGGGTTTGCTTTTGGATCTTGAAGAGTGTGCTTGACACAGAGAGAGAGAGTTTTGGGTATTTAATTACACAAAAATTTTGTAGGAAAATTCATTTAACCCAATTTTTAAAATTGTCTTGTATATGATGTCAAAAATACTTTTTTATTATTATTAATATGGGTTTTAATATATATATATATATATATATATATATGTTTCTCACCAAGGTGCTCCATACATTTGAAGGCCTAATGAAAAAAGTAAGTGAGAAATTTGTCTTATTAATTAAATAACATTTATTTTAATTTTAATATTATATTTTATTTAAAAATTATTCTTCTCACTTTTTGAGATGAAAAATTAATAATTAAGTTTTTATATTCTTTTTAGCATTCAATTCAAATTAATATTGGAGCACATTGGAGACAAACCCAAATACTTTCCATGTTATAATAACAATTTAATTGAAATTGAAATTGAACTTGCCATACAGGAGCAAGTTATGCAAGTTGGACTTTTATTAATTGTAAATGGGAAAGTAAACAATTGGACATTACAAGAAAATTTTTATGATATTGGGGTCTTAATTATTAACTTTCCAATGTGAATTGTGCATGTCTAAAGAAATTAAATGACTACATGTCAGTCAATAAATTCTAATTTTCATGTCTAGGATTTTTTTTTTAAGGCCCCAATATTGTAAGACAAATTACCATAATTGAGGGCCTTAATTACATATAATTTATTAATTTTTTAGCATATTAGAGTTTTAAAAGTCTTTTTGAAAAAAAAAAAAAATTTCTTGTACAATTATTAATGGATAAAGTTTTTCTCCAAACTAGGTTTGAAATTTTTTTTTTAACCTAGTCTATAAAAGTGGCATGTGTCCATTGAACATGTAAGATACACATATTTTTTTAATACCAGAGACAAAGTTGGATGAAATGTTATTAAAAAAAAGGACCCAGTTTGTAGGAAGAGGCCTTAATTTGAGACTTTTATTAGCTTTTGAAAAATGATACACTTAACTCCTACTTTTAAACTCCCAAGTGCTTAGGGCATGTTTAGGGGTGTAACGACCAGGAAAAAGCGCTAATCACATTTGTGCTATTATCCCAAAAAGACTAGTTAATTTGAAGTGTTCCTATAATTTATTATAAAGTACAGTTTCACCTAGTAACTAGGCAATGTGAGACTTGACACTCATGATTATCTTTATAAACCACTCATTCTATGTAGGCTTTTCTCATTTTCTCAATATGGGACCGGGATGTTACAAGGGGGCCTAAAAGTGCATTTAACACCCAAAATGTCAATTTGAAGAAAAAAAAATTTATAAAAAAAATTAAAATTAAAATTAAAAGCGTTTTTAAGGGTCCAAAAAACCTAAAAATTGCCAAAATATACTTTTGACAAAAGCTTAAAAATGAAACTTTTGCCCAAAAGTTCATTTTGACTTAAAAGTTCTATTTCTCAAACATAATTCCAAACAGACTCTTACTCACTCATAGTCAAATAAAAGTTAAATTTGAAGAAAAAATAATTAAAAAAAAATCTCAAAATTTCTATTTGAAGAGCCACCTTTAAAATGAATTAAACTCTTTACATCTTTCTCTATTCTAGTTATATATATATATATATATATATATATATATATATATATATATATTTAATTATTTCTTTCATATTGGTAGATGAGAGAAGGGGTGGAAAACTGGAAATTGTTGATGCAGTTGTCACGCCTGGTAACTCCCAACCCTAGGTTCTGCGAGGAAAATAAGGGTATTACTGGTGGGTGCCACGCAAAGAAGGGGGAAGATGGCAACACCACTTCCGATGCCTAAGTTAATATCAGAGGAACACGAGATAAAGTTAAGACAAGAAAAATGCAAGAGAAAGCTAAGAATAAGGGGAGTAAGAGCATTCATATTGAGCTCTTCAAACAAAAGTGAGATTTGAAGAGAAAACCCTACTTTTTTTCTAATTTGGAGAGCCACATTTTATTTTATTTTTTTGACATGTCTGCACAAGAGGGGGAAGGAGGATTCGAACTAGTGATCTTTACTTCATTAGGCGTGGTCCCAGCCGATTGAGTTACTTCTTGGTGATGAGAGCCACTTTTAAAATGAATTAAACATGAATCTCTCTACATCTTTTTCTACTTTAATTAAATATTCTTTTTTAATCTTTCCTTTTTCTTTATTTGTTGTTGCCATTTTCATGTGTTTCCTATGATTTCCTGATCTAATAGTCTTTCTTTTAGCTAGCTTCTTCCATAGGTGGTTGATTGAAACTTGCACCTTACTTTGTAGGCCTAAGAGAACTAGGGATGTGGTTGTGCGCAGCTCCGCTGCTGGGCTTCTGTGGGGCCTGTTTTCCGTGGGCTTCCACATGGCCTATTCAAGTAGTCCCACATTTATTTGGGTCATGGTTGTGGCCCAATGAAAATTGGATGTGTAGGCTTTCACATTGCCCATTCTAGTAATCCCTAATTCCCTTGGATCATAGCTGTGGCCCAATAGAAATTGGATGTGTGGGATTCCACATTGCCCATTCTAGTAATCCCCAATTCCCTTGGGTCATAGTTGTGGCCCAATGGAAATTGGATGTGTGGGCCTCTGTGATGCCCCAAATATTTATCATACCAAAAAATATATGTATTTATCCACATTAGTCACTTCTTAAAAAACACCCATTTTTTAAATGGCTTAAAAATCATTTTATGCAAAAATACCAGACGCAAAGGACATTTATACGTAGAATCCCAACATAAGGTTAGTAAAGATTTCTTAAGTACTCCTTATATTCTCTCTTTCTCCAAATATTTTTAGATAGCAAATTAACTGCCTATGACGCATAAAACTTAGGTGTCAATGATGTCAAAATGAACTCTCTTGCCACATCAATAAAGTGCTCCCATTAACTATATGTGACTATAGCTTCCTCAGTTGACTTTACAGTAGATTTTTCTGGTCTCAACTGCACAAGAGTTTGTCCCTCAATTGTCATAGACAAGTTATATTCTTGTCTCCAATCCTCATACGATAAAACAGTAATGACAAATATTGGACCAACAGGATGCACACGCAGCTCATACGGATCATATGATGTATAAACTGAAATATTTAAATAACAAATATTAAGACCTATATTTTGCAAATCAATATATATGAAAACCCAAAAACAAAACACATAATATGATAATGCAACGACTACCCAATTTATGCAATTAAAAACACCCTCCGTAGGGAGCAGGGCCCATGGCCATGGCGAGACGCTCTTAACTATTATGATCAAGGCAAGACTACCATCTCCTAATTAACATCTCATAATGTTAATTTCTAGCCATTTTGCTGTAGTCTCTAACTTTAAGATAACATAAATCCTTAGGGAGATTAATATCTTAAATGAGTCAAGTGTGTACCATCGGTTAGATTCGATGTGATTGTCAATTAACTCCACGTTAGGGTGGTCGCCATCCAATAATATTAGGATATCAGTCTTTTTCAAGGAACTTTGTCACATATTAGGTAGTAGGAGTTAAACTCCCACTCCTTACTTAAAGAAAAATACAAACCCCAACACTTTCCATAAATAAAATTTTCCATCCAAATAGACATTGTTGACCCTAACCAAGTTAGGTCAATTTAATTCCCATTGGAATCATGTCTAGGTCTATGGAGTTCCAACTCCCAAACCAATCTTTATTTATAAGTTTCCTTCATTATGATTCTTAAAAATTAAACTCCAACTACTTTGAAAATTTTCATGTTTGAGTAATCAAAATTTCCTTAGGCAATTATCATTAACCACAATAATCTTGGGAAAAAAAGTTCCCAAAATATTCGGTTAAGAATTTTTGAATCTTAACAATTTGGGTTTAAGAATTAGGCTTAGGGTTTGGGAAAACCCTAAATAAACCAAGGCGTAGCCGCCCCTAGTTATGAGAGGTCTATGTATTGCACTCCATGAGTGCCAACTGGTCATCACTTCGAGTGATACCTTAGTGATGGCTTGGACCTATGGCTAGTACCCATTAAGGTGGAAACAAGGGTTAAGACTCCTGGCTCACCTTTTTGATTAGTTATGAATTAAATTCATATTTTAGCATTCATTGTGATTAAATAACCATGCAACCAAACATCAAAACTATGAATGCAAATGTGTCTCATTGATTTTGTAATGCCCAGCCTTGTCCCTTGCAGAACAAGACTCGGGAATCATAACCTCTCATAAGAAAGACTACAACAGAAGACTTTTAACTACAAGATAAAGATAATAATAACTAAAAACCACAATCACAATAACTAGAGTAATAAGAAAGTATCATAACATAGATAGATCTCCAAATGTATTGGTCAACGACCAGTCATCAAAATATTACAGACCAAAAGTAATTGTTCTAAAATAACATCAACACCTAAGTCTAAGTAAAGCTAACATAATTAGAATCTCAATCATCTCTACTAGGTTGGATCCTCCATCGTCCCACATGGACTTGTCCATACCAGGTCTAGGTCCTCAAAGATGATTCGTACCATCGCCACCACAAGTTGGCTGTCCGAATTCATCTTCTGCTAGTCTTGCTAAACCGCGCAATTTATATATAATGAAGATGGGAAAATACAAGGGGGTAAGTCTAAAGACTTAGTGAGTAAAAATGCACGTGGTACTTATGTCATTTAATGATAAACTCCGTTTGATAAATTATGCAGCATTTTGGCATGACACTTATTTATGAATGCAATATAGATATAGTACATGCTATAATCATATGAATTCTATGGTCTATCCGAGATATTATCCCTTCTTAACAGGGTTGTCGCTGTCCCGAGTGACCTGTTATACAATGCCTATGCCTCGACCATTGTACGCTACCGTCCATAACACTAGCAGCCTGATCGAGTTCGACCTAGGGTGGCCCACGCTACTAATGATGTACGACTTGTAGTGACCCACCAATTAAGGTTGTGCCAGTCACGAAATAACCATTGGATCCAAGGCCCGTAAAATCTATATCATTTGTACATTTCTTATCTCTTTGTTTGCTGACAAAAGATTTAAATGCCCTCTAGGAAAAAGCTTTCCCAAATGTTACATGCGGATACCCAATGCATCGAGATTATTTCAATCGATGATAGGTGTCACTCATTGATACATTAAAGTAACCTACATGCAACATCTGAGTCTACAATTCCCTCAAAATTTAAAATCAAAGTCGTAAGTAGTCTTTAAGGAGTTATTGTCTTTCCTTATGCAAAGTATTTTTATTAAAAGACAACGCATTGGTCTGTTCAGTGCTTTAGGGTCTTAGCACCTACACATCAATATGAAGACGCTGCTTCGCTAAATCAAGGTAGATCACCAAGATTCAATGTGTAACAATCTTACTCAAAATTGAATTGCACTCAGTTCCATTTAGCGATTGTAAACTCTTTATTTTTAAGGATACAATGATTATAGACTAAGACCTTGTGTGATAACCAAGTTACTCACACCCATAGCCATATTCAATGTTATCATATGACCTTTCACATGCATAGAAAATATGTTGAACTTTCTAATAATAAGTATGTAAAAGATATTTTATATGTCATATGCTCAAAATAATTTAATCAATGAATAAAATATATATTCACTATAAACATTGAATGTCAACATAGATATAAAATCATTGCGATTCGGGGAACAATCCCCAACAAATACTATGTCACATGACATTGCATAAACAAAATTTATTTAAGTGGAAAACTATTTAAAAGAAAAGTAACTTTTGGTAGGAATCATAAGTTAACTAGTCTTTTTTGGTTTTTTATTTTTTTGAAAGGACAAACACTATTGTCTCATGGTTTAGGTAATTAGCTTCCAAAAAAATATTATTTAATTAATAAGTAGCTTGTATAAGAAATCAACAAAAATTGAAAGGTTGGTGTTCACATGAACATACGAAGAGGAAGAGCCTTTCCAAACGCAACATATATATAGTGTTTTTCCATAAATGAATACTATAATGATGGCATTCTAAATATTCAAATATGCGCATTTATCATTATTTCCAAATCAATATTTTTTAAAAACATTTTGAATGGGTGTCTTGATGTAATATATCATGACTTGGGGATCATCCCTTTCACTAATTAGTTCTACACGTAAATGCTTTGTGAAAAACCTCAAGTTAACATAAATATCATTTCAAAACATACATTGTAATCCCAACAAAAAGATATTATTTATTCAAAAAGGCACGTAACTGAAGAACGATAATAGTTCCAAAAGTCACAATTATTAAACAACACCTACTTGAATCAAATTTGTACAATATATAAGGGCTATGCCTTAGTCATCATTTTGATTATATATAAAAATAAAAATTTTCTAAAGTGGAAGAAAATTCATGGCTTGTAAATGTGTTAGAAAGCTTCCGCTAGTGATGATGGAGTGTCTTATCCTTATTCTCCTAAAAGTTCAAGCTAATGATATTTTTCCTACCACTTTTTCTCCCTCTCTACCCAACTTGTATCCTCACTCCTTTGAACTTGATAAACTTCAAGGAACAATACATACATGCTTTGCAGATGGGATTAAAGTTTGTGAAACAAAATGGTCACCTAAGAAACCCGTCTATCGCATGTCAGAAAAATCGTTAGTAGATCTCAAAGTCAATTTTCGTCGTTGTATTTTAAGAGTTAATGCAGCATGCTGGGGAAAAAAACATGGCATAGAGTCGATGCCTAGCTAACAAGTATGTATTTTGCATAATAAGATGCAGGAGAGGTTGGGGCAATAAAGCGAGCTGTTTCTCACACTAATTTTTAATTATTTTTGATCAAACGTTCGACAATGGACCACCAAACATTCGATGAAATCCTATCATCGAAAATTCGACTTTGGACCATCGAACATTTGACGAAAACGAACATTCAAAGATAGTACACCGAACGTTCGATCAACCTGAAAAGCAAATTTAATATATTAGTCTAACTTCTTTAGCCTTATCCACCTACCTATTTCTATATAAAGCCACATCTCACGACCCTTCAAACTCCATTCACTCCATGCATTTCACCCACACCAAATCTAGAGGGGGAGGAGATTTTACAGAGAGAAAGATGTGTTTTGGTGTTAATCCATCTTCATTAAGGTAAAACTTTGAGCCATACTCATTTTTTCATTTGCTTATACTCTGTTCATATGATTTACTGTGATCTTTACAAGTCTTGAATATGGCAAAATGTATGTATGAATTATTGGAAAAACTTCACAAACCCCCCTCTAAACTTTCACTCGTTTTGAAAATATCCTAAAAAAGTTTAAAAACTCTCAATTAATGGTATCAAACTTTCAATTACCTTATTCTTATGATTTTTCGTTAAATCTCATCAAAATTTCGAAAATACCAATTTTTTTATAAAAATAAAATAAAAATATTGCAAAGATGTTGCACAAATATTGAAAATATGTTATATATATATATATATATAAAAGTTCCAAAATACCCCTATTTTTTATTATAAAAAGATTGTAAAGATTCATCCTTTTATATATATATATATATATATATATATATATATATATATATAAAAGGATGAATCTTTACAATCTTTTTATAATAAAAAATAGGGGTATTTTGGAACTTTTGACAAGATTTAACAGAAAATCCTAACAAAATTGGGTACTTGAAAGAAATTGAAAGTTTCATATCCTTAACTGAGAGTTTTTGAACTTCAGGTGGGTAATTTCAAAACGCATATAAGTTCATGAGAGTTTTCCAAAGCCAAGCAAATGTCTCACAATATCTGCTCTGGTTAGCATTTAGAATATTATTGGAGGCTTTGGGTCTGCAAAGTAGTTACATAAGTAAAATTGGGACATATTAAGACGAACCTATCTGAGCCTCCACTTGGAATCAACAACAACCACCTAAAGGAGGCTGAAAAAGAAAATGCATTGTTATAGTCCGATACGAGAACTATAGAAGAGAAATGATCTACCACTAAATTAGCTACAAAAGTTTCCACTGGAAGAACATAACACAATAAAGCGGTGGAACAATAACCCACAAAACAAACAAACATCAAAATACAAATAAAGCTACAAAACACAAGGAAGATAAAAATAACAGTAAAAAATATTCACTAAGCAGCAACTTCAACAGAGGGCGAGACTCAGGAAGATTGACGGAGGAGCCTCTGACAGCAGCTTGGCAAACACACATCGGTGTTTTTGATCCACACGTCAGCACCTTAGATCCACACGCTGGTGCGTGATGGTCGAAGGAAGAAAGTTGAGGCAGCAGTGGAGAGCCAGGAGGCCGAGAAACCAATTGGCCAGGTGTGTTGGGGTTGTCGAGGAAGAAAGGGCGACAAATCGAGCCTAGAAAGAACATGATCTGAGATCCACTGTAGAGCTGGGCACGGCACGATGGCTGAGGGGGGAGAACAGCCAGAGAGTGACGACGAGGCTGAGCGAGGCTTCTTGGAGATGGAGGAATGTCGTTGAAGCTACTTCATGATTAAAAAGGAAAATACAAGAGAAAACCAGTGACAAAGGGGGGAGGAGAGGCGGCCGCACTAGGCGGAGGTGACGAAGGGAGGAGGGAAAGATCAAAGTCCATTCCTCTTCCCCCGAAAACCGCACAGATGCGGTGGAGAGCCCTATCAGAGGAGGTGGATGGGTTAAAAAAAAATAAAAAATAAAATAAAATAAAATTTGTCTCTCGCATGGGACTAGGCACAGAGTTTTTAACAGAGCTTTCACGAGTTGATGACTGTTTGTTTAGATATATGCATGGGATATCGAGAAGATTCCACAAAGAAAAGGCGTGTTGATTCAATTGAATCTCCTTGAAATTGTTATTCAAACTAACATGAAGTTGATATGAAAATTATAAAAAGAATGAAGTAATAAACAATATCGATTTGGATATGAAAATCTTACTCTATGGAGAATAAAGCATTCTACAGTTAGCAAAACTTAGAAACTGGTATGTTTTTTTTTTTTTTTTTTTTTTTTGGCTCTAATTCGAAACTAATTGATTGTTTGTTACGAGTTTCAACCAACTCTATATAAGTAGGAGTCCTATTAAGACATCTAATATAAGGTACCATAACTAGATATATTTAAACAGGTTACGGTTTAAAAGTCGTGTAAAAAATTACCAATTTTAAATATCGCGTGTTAGGTTCAAATTGTATTGAGCCACATCCATAAAAACTATATAAATCAACCTTCATTCGATCCATTTAATTAAACGAGTAAAACTCTCGACTATAACCCTATAATTTCTTATTGAATTCATAACGAATTTGCGATTCGTATAAAAAATTGTCAACTTTGTATATAAGTGGCTAAACCCAAAGCTATACCAGAAGAATACCTTTCTTTTGCTTGAAATCACCATAAGTATTGCCTTATTGGAATATGCTTGCAATTAATGTTGACAAATCTATTTGATAGGCAATTTGGCCTATCAAAGTTGATCATCTCAAAATTAATGATCGAATTCATCTGATTCATATGATTATAGATCAGTTACTATTAACTGCGGTCCACCAATTGGAATTCGAAATTCAAAAGATGCAAGTCTCTAGCCATTCATTAGAAAGGAGGAGCTCCTCTAACTAGTATTTACCCGCCCACTCAACAAGCGATCATCAAATTTTCTCTCCAACACCAGCGGACCACAAAAAAGAACCAAAAGGCAAAAAAAAAAAAATAAATTATCAGGTTCAGTGGCATCATCCAAAAGCAGAAGGAATAACGGTAATATTTCTCAAAGGGTGGGAGACATCCGTGCCCCCAGCATGCTGCACGAACTCAGCTGGTGAGAATGTGCTTCCATGGCAGACACAAACAATACTAACCTCCGACTTTGAATATCTGTACAAGAACCCGGTAACGGTTTTCCCGTTCGGGCCGTTCCCGGTCGTCGATACATACGGCATTTGAGGAAGTGGAGGAGGAGGAGTATTTTGGTTCTGAGTCTGGGGTTTGGGAGGCTTTCCCATGTCTATCTTGGTTTCCTTCGCTGGACCAGGCGTTGAATCACTTGGCTTTGGTTTTGCTTCGGTTCGTTCTTCTTCAGGTCGAGTATTATTCGATTGACGCACTTTATTGCCATGATCGGATTCTACAGGTTCAGAGGAAGCACTGTTTTCTGAATGGCCCTTGCTATGATCATTTGCTTTGTGACCATTCGATTGAGGTTGCACCAGCAAGGAGGGACATGAACGGCTTCTGGAGTCACTGCTGCCACCACCTGGAAAGATGAAGGAAAAATCAGTTAAATCTGTCTTAGCAAAAAAGGATGATAGTTTTCTCACAACTATAAATTATAGTTGGTGAATTAGCATGGAGCAAAGAAACAAAGGGAAATAGACTATAAAGGGGATCTTTTCCACTATCAAGTGGATGATCCAATAAAGGAAAATAACAAAAATGGAATGCAGTAAATCTGACTACAAGATCAATTTACCTTGAGGGTTTTATTTTTTTAAAATGTTTTGATGGGACTATTTCTGTGTTTTAGATTGTTTATTAATATTTTTGTTAAATTTTAACAAATGATTTATCGTCACGGGTGTAAAGTATTTTTCACATATTTTGGAACCAAATCAAGCCTATTTTGATAAGAGGAATGTTACCCTTTTTCTTGATTTTCTCTCGGTGTTTTCTTGATCTTACATAGATATTATTTTTTTACAAATATAAGAAAAAAAAAAAAAAAACTTAATCTACTAGTCCCTCTTATTTACGTAGGAAGAAAACACTACGAAAAACCGTAACATTTCTCTTTCGATCATAGGATTAATTGTAATTAGAAAATTAGAACAAAATTTTCTACAAATTGGATGATAGAAAAATTCCTCGTCACTTTTTTAATAGTATTAAAAAAAGTGTTTTTCACATGGCGAAAAAAAAGAAAAAGAAAAAAAAAGCACATCACAATTTCTCCATATCATCATGCTTCCTTTACATTCACGTGCTACCACGATTCTCGGACCTATTACACACCCATTGGTCCGGGATGCCAACTAAATATAACACTTGGAATTTTGTGATACTAATCAGAGCGTATAATTAATTTAATCACAATGTAATTGCGTTGTCTTGTCACCACAAAATATTTTAATTTCTATTTCTTGCCTGTATTCTATTTTATATTCTTTTAATTAATTAATTAATTTATTTTTGTTAGGGGAAATATAGAAAAGTTAAAACAAAATGTAAAGAAAATACATCAAGGGTTCTTTGGAGTACCTTCATGAGAGGAGCTATGGTCCTCCGAACCGGCCGAGGAACCGCAGATTGGCGATCCATACGACGTCGTTTCCCCACTCACACCATCTTTCTCGCCTTTCTCGCACCCGCTGGACAGGTTAAACCCCAGGCTCTGATTTCCTTTGTACGGCTTGAAACCCCGCCACGTGGACGGCTCAAAAGCGCCGTCACCAGGCACCCAACACGGCATCACGCACGGAAACCCCCCCAACCCCCCGTTCGTGAACGGCACGTACTGCACCGGCGCGTATGGATACTGCTGCACCGCCGCTGCCACAGCCGGAAACGGCACTGGATTCACAACGTCACCGTTGTGTTGACGCTGCATTTGCATTTGCTCATCTGTCCTCTCTCTCTTACGCGCCGCCGGCTCCTCCTCCATTCCCCACTCGCTCCCGTACTCGCCGTTCTTGGCCCTACACGTGCCCCTCTTCATCTCCTGCTTCTCTTCTCTCTTCCTCTTCGCCTCTTGCCTCCGCAGCGCGTGCATCTCCCGCTTCGCCAGCGGATCCACATGCTCTCCATCTCTAGCATTCACGTACACATCAAAGCCGTTGGATTCCGAATCAGCCGTCAGAGCATAAACTTTCTTCACCGGTTTAAGCTGCTCCGGCTTACCGAAAGTCCCTCCGATCGACAACCCTAAATCCAGCTCGATCTCTTCCTCCGCCATTGCACAAATCTCCAAGACTCAGCCTCAAAAAAGCTCCAAACTAGAACAACTTCATAGCAGAGATCCAATACAAAAAAACTTTGCGTTTGGAAGCTTCAAAAAGTGCTCTAGGGTTTGGGTTCAGATTTTGTGTAGGGAGAGAGGGAAATATGAGGAACGGGACCAAAGCGGGATGGCCACGTGGCGTAAGCGGAGAAGGCGACGAAGGCGGTTGGTAACACGTAGCAGATTTTCGATATAATTAGCGGAAGCGTCGAGCAAGGTCGCACCACTAATGAATTAATTTAAAGAGGATTAGTATATTAATTATTAGTTATTGTTTGTAATTTATTTATTATTTTTAAACAAATTTATATAAGAAATATTAATATGGCAAAAATTTCATTATTTAATTTAAAAATAATGACTGAGATATTTGAAAAAAATGTAGTGTTAGGGATCATTTTTTTTTATCTTATTTTTATCCTCTTAAAGTTGAAATTATTATAAAATTTTGATTTAATAGTGATTTTAAAAGTCACATCAGCTTTAAAAGAATAAAAACATGGTCCCTAACATTACTCTTGAAAAAATTTATTCAATAAAATACCAAACAACTGTTTTGGTCTTATTTATACAAAAAGAAAAGGGAAATTAAATATATAATTTTAAGGGGAAACTTTACTTTTATATTTTTGAACTACCGTGAGTCGTGAAAAAACTCTAAAATCCAAAAATTGTCAATTTACACCCATAAATTTTCAATTTTAATCAATTTCATTAACTTCTAACAGAAATGCTTAAAAAGACCAAATTTAATTACCTTCATTTTTTTTTTGTTTAAAATTTTTAATTTAAAATTAAGGGTAAATTTAAAATTTTATAAAAAAAATATAAGGGGTATAATGTTATTTTATCATTTTTAACATTTTAAATATGATAGAGGGGTCAATTGAATTAAATTAAATTAAAATTTTTTAAAATTTAAGAGGTCTACTCAAAACACTCGATAATTTAAGGATTGTTTTTTCATAATTTTAAATATAATATTTTTAAAAAATATATTAATTAAATATTGGGTTAAATACCAAATACCCCCTGGGGTTTGGTAACTTTATTTTTACCCCCCTGGGGTTTCATTTTTATCACAGAACCCTCCTAAGTTTTGATAAAGGACCAAGTTAGTCCATCCGTTAGTTGACCGTTAGGACTGACACGTGAACCA
Source organism: Corylus avellana (assembly GCF_965113065.1). Taxonomy (NCBI): domain Eukaryota; kingdom Viridiplantae; phylum Streptophyta; class Magnoliopsida; order Fagales; family Betulaceae; genus Corylus; species Corylus avellana. The sequence continues at coordinate 2,913,910 of NC_142491.1, forward strand.
ATCAGATGTTGACACGTACCATCCATTTAATTTTTTTTAATTAAAAAAAAAAAGAAAAAAGAAAATAAAATAAAATAAAAACAATTGGGGGTGGGTCTTGGCCATTCGGCCACCCCCAAATGGCCAAGGGGGTGGCCGAGCCACCCCCAATGTTTTACATTTTTTTTTTTTTTTTTAAATACATTTTTTAAAATTTTAAAAAATATATTTTTTTTTAAAATTTTTTTTTAAAAATTAAAAAAAATAATAATATATGTGTCACGTGTCGACGTCTGATTGGTCCACGTGTCAGTCCTAACGGTCAATTAACGGTCAACTAACGGATGAACTAATTTGGTTACTTATCAAAATCACAGGGACCTCCTATGATAAAAATGAAACTCCAAAAAAAAAAAAAAAAATTAAAAAACTCTAAGAGAGTTTGAAGTATTTAACCCTTAAATATTTTATGTAAATTACGTATTCAGGTTTATGAAAGGATACAGCCTTCGAATTAGAGCCAAGGGCGCAAGCTAGCAGGTTCGGAAGCCGCCACGTGGCAGGCGTGCATGAAGAGCAGAAGATCGAACGCGTGTACGTTTCTCCCGCCCCCTTGGCACTCGCTGTACTTACTGACAGCCTGGCAGGATACGGACACGTGGTGCGAGATCTTGCTGTCCCCTCGAATCCCCTACTTTTCAGAAAACGAAACTACGTAGTTCTCCAACTTCTCGACACGTGTGTTTGTCGCAGAGGAGTGGGCCCGAGAAAGGGACTGACACGTGGAGTGGTGTTGGAGCCATAACAGCTCAGCAGCAGGTCAAGTTGCGGAGAAAAGTTGTAAAGGAAGGTGATGTAGACGTGTCGACGTGTTCGCCGCTGGGTGATCGTACACGTGGTGCAATTGGTTTGGATAAGGTTGTTTTATAGGCTTTAGGTTGGTAGGACACGTGGAGACACCTCTGAGAATTGAATGAGGATGTTGTCTGTGGCGCCAGGTGAGAGTGGTAGGTGGGACCGGGTTTGGACTGGGGGTTTCGAAACGACTGAGAGTGATGTGCGATGCATGGAGGGCACGTGTCCATGTCCGGGATTTAAGCTTTGTAAAAGTAAAGTGAAAGTCACGGGCATGTAAGAGGGAGCGGCTTTGTGTAGATGAAAGACGTCTGAGGTGTCCTTTGTTGTACCATATGTGGGTTCTACTTATGATTGAAATTATTTCTTTTTTGTTACAAAAAAAAAAAAAAAAAAAATTTCTTTTTCTTTTTTATATAATTTTTAACAATAACAAAATGGTGATAAAAGGATTTGATTTACATAAAATAAAAGGCCGTAAAGTTTAATTTTTTAATTGTATCACTTGTTAAGAGAGAGATCAAGATTTGAGATTTGAAAGACTCTTAGACGAATATCTCACTTTTTCTCACAACATTCTTCGTTTCTTTTTATTGTTCGTTGTTGTTTGTTGAGATTTGTTGGGCTTTTGTTTGACCCTATGTTTGGTTGTTGAGAAAATAAAGGGAAAGAAAATAAAACATGTAAAACGAATGGAATTGGAAAAAAAATGGTTATCCGTTGGGGGCGGATACAACCAAATCTTACCCCATGTGGATAGGCACTTCGCGAAACCGCCCCCAATTGGGGGACAACTATGGGGTGGGGTAGAGCTGAAATCTACATTAGGCGGTGGGGTGATGCCCAATTCTAATTTCAATTAAAAATTCGGGTGCACTGAGGAAGCGAATTGATAATGTACAATACATTAAATAGGGCTGGCAAAATGGGTTCACGTGTTGGGTTCATATCAATTCGATTAACCCAGCAACCCGACACTTTTATCAAACAGGTCATAAACCTGTTTATGACACGAACTCGTTTAACCTAAACTCTAAAACTACGTATCGAGTTTGCAAGTCGTGCATTAAATTGTCAATCATAAATGAAGTTAAATTTAAAATTTACTTAAAAATTAAAAATAAAATTTTAAAAAATAAATAAATTGTATAAACGTGTCAACCCGTTTATGTAAAACACGACACGTTTATTAAAAGGGTATAAACAAGTCACCCATTTATGACTTGAACCCATTTAATTAACATAAACTATAACCCTAAAATTACGTGTTGTGTTCACGGGTTACGGGTTAAATTGTCAACCCTAAAAGAATGATTTGATCAATTTCAAACTTTAGGGAGTCATTTGATAATGTTATAAACCTCATGGACCTCTACAATATTCTTCCATATAAAAATTTACAAAAACTATTGAATGCTAATTAACAAGAAAATTCTAAATATCATTAACATTTAAAAAACATTTAAAAAGTCCATAAGAGATAGCTCAATCGGCTGTGAATCACGCCTAATGAAGCGGAGGTCACTAGTTCGAATCCCCCCTCCCCTCCCTCCCCATTCCCTTATGTGGACATGTAAAAAAAAACACATTTAAAAATAATAATATTAAAGGAAAAACATATAAGGCAATTAATCAAAACAAATCCAAGAGTTTTCTAAAAGTGAAATCCAACAACATTACAAATCTAGCAATTATAAGAAACATAAATTAAAAATCTGAAAAACATAAATTTAAAAATATTAAATATAATATATATGTATATATATGAAAAATATAATATACATTAAATATATAAAGGAATGCAGATATCCGCATATCCTAAAACCGCTATCCGCATCCGCATTTACATATATTAGTTTTTGCTATCCACATCCCGCATCCTCATCTGGATAACTGATGCGGGCGGTTATTATCCGCCGGTATTTTTACCCTTAATCATTACAATAGAAGCTTTTATCTTTTTAAAATAAGTATCATCTTAAATAAAATAGGATCAAGATTTTGTACAATTTTTAGGGTATGCTACCATGTAGAATTATAGATTTCGGTCATATCCCAACAATTAATTTCAAATAAAGAGTAATGCTACTAATTTTCACACATATTTATCACACACATTTTACACCGGTTAGCGTAACATATTTTAAATGACACTTAAAAAAAAAACTACTTAAAATATGATACCTCAAGTGGTCACTGTTGTAAAATGAGTGTGATAATTAGAGTGACATTACTCTCAAATAAATGGTGATATAAATGCTTATGTGACAAAATCGTAATCATTTTTTTTTTTTTTTTTAACATGTCCGTACAAGAGGAGAGAAGGGAGATTCGTACTAGTGACCTCCGCTTCATTAGGCGTGGTCCCAGCCGATTGATCTACCTCTTGGGAACAAAATTGTAATCATTTAATTTGAAATATGAGAAAGTGTATGTTACAATATCCAAAGAATTCTAGAGTCTTGTTATCCAATAATAAAATTTCTCCGTACAAATAAAAATTTAAGGACAAAAGATCAAGGCAATTTTCTTTTCTAAACATTTAAGAGGGGCATTATAGGTACTTTACAAATACAATTACTAGGTTCTTTTATTTTTCTTTCATTACCCTTTATTTGCTTACTTTCAAAAGTTGGTGTCGTTAAGCAAATAAGCAATTGAAGTACTATCTTTTCATGAAATAAGATGAAATCTCGTGTAATAATAATGTGGTTCTATTGTAATGAAAAGGCAATCCTATGTGAGAAGCTTCTCAGGTACTTGTCGGAAATGTCTTTAAGAGATAGCTTAATTAGCCGAGGATTACTCCTCAATAAACGGAATTTACTAGTTTAAATTCATTTTCTCTATTTCTGTCTCATTGCATGGACAAGTCACAAAAAAAGAAGAAGTACTTACATGAATAGGTTGGACTTAAGGCACTTGCCCAAAAAGGTGAGATTTGGGTAGACTCCCACAATGACTATTCTATTGCATAGGATTTAAATCCAATCTAAACATTATACTATACATTGAGGAAATGTTTGGCAAGTCATCAAATTGGGCAAGCCGCGTGGATGGTATTTTTTTATTTTTTATTTTCTAAGCTATATGAGAAGTGAGTTACAAGAAAACAAAATTTAAGACCGTGAGCTTCCCAACAACAAATCCTTAACAATACAATGCTTGGGAAAAAAAAAATAGATGAACTAGGAAATGCGCAAAAAATTGGTCTGGTCCTCTGTATCTTGGAAAAAAAGACAATAGTCTAGTCCTCTGCATCTTGGGAAAACAGCCAAGAAATGGGCGTATGATGCAGTTTCCAAATTTGGATTTGGTTTCTTGTTTATTATAAAAGAATAAAATAAAAATTTGCAAAGATTTAGGTATTGCTAAGGATTTAATGGAATTTGTAAAAATATTTACACTTGAATCTTTTCAATTTTATTTTTTATTTTTATAAACAAAAAAAATGTATTTTAAAAATTTTGACAAGATTTAACAAAAAATCGTAATGAATGGAGGATATTGCAAAAAAATTAAAAGTTTGATACCCTAGCTAAATTGAGAATATTTAAACTTTAGAAGGTAGTTTCAAAACGGGTGAAAGTTTATGGGAGTTTTGTGAAGTTTCTCCTTAATGTTTCGATATACTCTCAGTTTCAAGTCAGAAAAATGGTCTCTAATTTGATAAGTTTTGCATTCAATATTTGAGATAACCCAATCCTTAGGTCATCAAATACCCAGATAATCTTTATAGGTTTAGACACTTGTCGAATTAAACTAGGCCAATTCTGAATTGAATGAAGTCGCCTTTTGGAATTGGTTTATAATTTGTATCCTATAATGACCAAAAGTTTGGATTGTCATGTAAATAAAACTTGACCTTGTGGGTAAGATTATAAGAATGTTATATTTATGAATATGGGCATTCACTAATGCCTCTCAAATAATTAAATGAGTCGGGTTAATTAAAAATGACAAAATAGACAATAGATACATTTGACTTCAGGAAAATAAAAGAAAAGAAAAGACAATAGTTTCCAAAGACTGATTATGGTTTAGAACTTAGACTACATACAGAAAGTTGAGAAAAATAGAATACAGTCATGACTTACTAGATTCCGTCAGAATGAGATTTTTTTTGTTATTAGGCTGCTTGAATTTTATAGGAATTCCGACAATTTAAGAGGTAGTTGTGGGTCCATTTGCTTTGGACAATGAATCCTACATCTTAAGGTGTCGGGAAGGTAGACTCCATGACCCCTCTCTTTAAGCTCAAGAAGGAAGAGAGGGTTTGCAAAGGATGAAGTTTAAGAACTCGTCAAATCTATGACCTCATGAAAGAGATGATGCAAAAGGAAACAGGAAAAATATGAAGCATGCATATAAGGATTTTTTAAAAAACCCTTATGTAATGTAACCAAATCAACCTTTATAAAACCCCAATATAGTAAGGAAGAAAAGACATTAAAAGTCAAAATTTGAACACTTATGGTCTCCAAAGCCTGACTAATTCTAAACTGGCATCCTCATTATAAGTTGTCCTTCAATGCAACTGCAGATTGAAAGACATAATCAGTATATATGAGTGAAATATATATATATATATATATAGAGGCAAAGAAAGGGGAGTTACCTCTTGATGTAATAGTAACAAAAGTCAGCCAAGATGAATGTTTGGATAATTTCTGAAATGAAAGCAGCCACGAACCAGAAGTACCCGCTGACAAACAGATAAAAATACCTACCACCTGTCTTGTAAATCTGCATGTGGATGCCAAGAATGTTTCATTCAAAGGTGCAAAAGAAGTTGTAATAAGGTTATTGTCTGAAAGTGATTGATTTAGCTATGAACCAATTAAGTGTCCTTGTTTCAGGATACTTGGGTACAAGGACAAACACTCAGATTAGAAACATCTGTAAGAGTTGTCATTGAGCTTGTTCATCAGCACATAATTTGATGAGTTCTTCCCCTTACATATATACTTCTCGAAACTTCAGTTAAATATGAACATAATAAGTGAAATTTAGGAATGTTCAAAAGCTCAATGCTAAATAGGATTAGGATTCTCTACAATTTCAAAAATTCTCAAATTATAGAATCTAGGTCGTTTCTAAGGATCAAAACGCTTGGAAAATGCCACCTATAAAAAGCATGGCATGTTATCTAGGTAGCTATAAAGAATTTCATTCCTAAAAGGCTTATTTTTCACTTTTGCTCGCTAAATACTATATTTTTATCTTATAATTTTCAAATAAACAACGTTGACATGGCTCTTTAAATCTACAAATAATTTTTTTTAATAATGATTAATTCAAAGATTAGTTGGAAGTGTCGCATCAGCCTTTTTGGATGAACGTTGAATAAAACTATAGTATCTAGCATTAATTTCTCTGAGCAAAATACACGTGGCCAAGCAGGGTGTTTCCACCTAGGCTAAGCCATCAGATGTCATAGATGTAAAAGGAATGGAAAATATTTGACACAAAGATTGAGTTAATAATCCATTATTGGAACCCTAGAATTCTTAAACTGACCTCAATTATCCAATAGGCACATGCCAAGAATCTTGAAACTCCCAATGCAAACACATAATGGGCTGTAAATGGTTCAATCATCTGAAAAATGGCAACCAGAATTAGAAGAAATTAGTGCTTTAACTAAAGTAAAGTACTTGACAAACAGATGGATGCATAGAACTTATATACCTTTGCATTCCTCATGAAACAGAGCTGAGGCAGCACAGAAAGAGCTTCTGTATACACACTAAGTGCCCACAAGACTCGAAACAAGAAACCTTGTTCCATGTAAGGGTGGACGAAGAAGGCAAGAACAATAATCGGCACCTGTGATCGATGCAATAATCAGAAGAAATTTCTGAATAATCTCTCTTTACACATGTGATATATATTATTAGAACAAATAAGAAACTAAATAAAGAAAGAAAAGAGATGAAAGATTTTAGGTGGTTCAGCCTATGGCCTACATCCACACATCAAAGGCTTTATTTGTAAAAAAATAGTATGAATGTTATATGTCTCTTTTACTTCTACTTCTTGTAAGTATGATCTATTGACCTCTTATAATTATTGTCTCTTGAGTTCTTATAACTCTTGTCTTAATATATATCAATCTTATGTTATTCCATATAATGTTGTCATAAACATAAACAACGTGCCACCTCCACAAGGGTCGGATAAATCACAAACTTTCTTATATAAGAGCAGAGAAGACAGAGCAATGTGTTTAATTACCAAATAATATAAGGGCAAGGTGTCAAGCTCCTTGATGTAGGTGGACTTCAACTTGAACCGGATCATGTATATAACCCATGCCGTTGACATGAGAGTGATAAAATATAGTACAGAGTGAATGTTACTCTCCCACGATGCACTACAAATGAATCTTGTAAATAAGAACAGAGCTGTGAGTTCTTGAGTCTTTAATGAGAGGCCTGCAGGAGAAGGCAAAACCTCATTAATTATTATTAGAACTACATAATTTTTTCTTTGACATATATATCAAAGAGAATATTTTCTAAGAGTATATATGATTTGCTGATATATATACCCCTGAACTATCACGTGTTTTTCCAAATTTCAAAAATTCTCAATCTAATCCTCTAAACTTTCAATTTGATTAATTGACCCCCTTCCCCCAGATTCAGCCATTAACCCTCAACAAAAATGACTAAAAATACCATATTACCCTTTGATTTTTAATTTAAAATAAAAAGGTAAATTTATAATTTTATAAAAAAGTTAGGGATATAAAGGTTATTTTATCGCTTTTAACATTTAAAATCTGACAGAAGGGGGTAATTGCATCAAATTGAAAATTCACGGGGCAAAATTAAGAGTTTTTGAAATTTAGAGGGTCTTCTCAAAATGTGTAGTAGTTCAAGGGTCTTAAGTGAAGTTTTTCATATATATATATATATATATATATATATATATATATATTCAAACTTCTTTGATTTGATCATTTTGATGGAGCAGTCTGCTCTATCTTTGAGTTGATCATTTTAATGATAATCTCAGTCAATTATTATTCAAAAAAAAAAAAAAAAATTCAGACTTCTGAAATAATTATTGAAGCAAAGAACATAACCTAGATATCATCCTGAAATAAATGATCAATTCAAGACAATGATGCATAATAATATTAAGGGACTAGAAAAGAAAAAAGAAAAAAATGTCTCTATAATATAATATATTCAAGATAAAATCTTTAGCCATTTAGCAATAAATTTAAAATAAATAAATAAATAGAAACCCTGGTATGAAAACTTTATTAACTTTCATTAATCATCACTCATTCCTTTAATTAAAAATAAAAAAAGAGAAGAAAAGACAGATTATTGGAATTCATTTGTTTTCAGATATGCCCTTGTGATTTGCCATGATGTTGAATCACATTTTTATTTGGATGTAACAAGTATGTCAACAAAAAAAAGAAAAAAGAAAAAGAAATTTAAGATTAATATGGTGCTAAAAGTCAATAGGAGTTGTGAACTTAATAATAGCATAAAAATCAACCATCCTTAAATCATATAATCTTAAATAAAAAAAGGAAAAGACATTTGCAGGACTAGATTAATTAATGGAAATCCTTTAATATATATATATATATATATATATATATATATATATATATATATATATATATATATATATATATATCTGTGTGTGTGTGTGTCTGTGTAATATCAAACTAACTAGCTAGCTAGATAATTAACTTTAATTAGTTTAAAATAATTAGAAGCAGAATAAATATTTCAAGAATAATATAATAATTAAGAAAAGTGAAGAATTTGATGCTTAAGCATGTGATTTTAATAGTATATATAATCTTTTTTTTATATATTATTTTAATATTCATCTTTGTGTTGTTCAAGTTTTGTGCCAAGTATATCTTGTAGTCAATAATATAATTCCTAGCTCAGAGAAAATAATACCTATATATCATTAATTTCCAAATTGATCTTCGTTCAAGTTGAAGAAATGAATTCATTATATATACGCAAAACATATTGGAATAAATATACAAAAAATAGTGGTGGTTGATCTCTTTTAGTCAAGGTTGAAACAGTTTAATTTTTATTTAATTTTTTTAATTAAGGCTACTATTTAACGGTGGTTATAGAGTTAAACAGGTAATCTTGATCATAATGTGCCAGTATATATTTTTATTTTTTCGAATGGGAGGAGGAGAGTTCTTCCCTTTTCTTTTTCTTTTTTATATATAAAAAAAGGGAAAAAGCTAGAAAAAGAAAAAGAAATGCATCGAAAATCTAAACAAACATTGAAAAATTAAAAAAATTAAAATTAAAAAGACAAGAACAAAACAATTCAGCAAAAATTGTAATGCACAAACATTTTTTCAAAAATAAGAAAATTAATATATATATATATATAAAGAGAGTGAGAGTCAGAGAGAGAGAGAGATACCGGAGCATGTCTTTTTGGTGGTGAGCTTGTAAATCAAGACGAAGAGTCCGACGGCATGGACGGATTCGGAGCCCATGAAAAAGTGGTTGCTATTGTGAACGGTAAGCTTCAAAACGACCAAAGCACAAAGAGCAAGCGCCGCCCCAAGACAAATCTTCAGCCGCATAGACCGCCTCTTCAGCCATGCAACCGCCTCGCTCGCCGGCGAACTCCTCCTCCTCCCCATCGATATCTCTCCCTCCTTCCTTTTTCCGAGAAACCAAACAAAAATGAAATAAAATTATATATATATATATATATATATATATATATATATATAAAAATAAATAAATGTGATGAGTTATTAATTAAGAGAGCCTTTCGTTAGGATTGAGAGTTTTCCTTGTCACTGCATGCTGTGTTTGGAAAGACACGAAGAGGGCATGCAGTTGGCAGCCAAACATTATGTGGCATTTATTTTCTTCCTACGTTGGCAGCCAATTCACATTTGACACGTCGGATTTTTATTTAAGGACATTATAATATACTATCCCGAAATTAGCGCTTGCTTCCTTGTTTGGGGGCCCCTGATTTGGTAATATATTATCACAAATTAAAGATGTTTGCTTTTATGTATTTTTACATCTTTTGTCTATAAATATAAATGATGTGCAAATGTATCATTGCATGATTTTGTAAAAGAGATATATACAATAGATATGTAAAATAATGACACTAAATACATGTCATTATATTATGATAAATAGTTTGTTTTCATTCTATGTAAAGGAACTCAAGTTTGAATTGTACAGATTCAATGGTGAATTTTTTTTTAAAAAAAAAATAGACAAAAGATGTGTAGGAGAATGACACCAAACACACCTTTTATGTGGTGTAAAACTCTTTTTATCGCATTCAATAGAAATTAGACACATCTGGTAAAAACACAAAATACAATAGAGATAAAAATGATGCATATTTAATTAGTTCAAATTATCCTATGAACTTTTCCATTAATTCTAATCCAATGCCCACCACCCACTGTCAAACCCCTATTCACCTTCAGCGCTGAATACCAAAGTCTCCTAAATCAACCAAGATGGTAGATCCGGTGATTTTATCAATGTGTATTTTGTCTATGAGGTTTTTGTTAAGAGAAGAGAAATTATTTAGTGTAAAGTGTTATATTATTTTTGATGTTTGAAGTTGAAATGTCTGCTTTCTATATATTAGAAGGTACAAAACACCCAATTTACTACCTTATTGAAGTTATTCACTAATTGGTTTTTTTTTTTTTTTTTTTTTTTTGTGGTTTTGTTTTTTGGGACTTTCAAGGAAGGGAAGAATTGAATGGACATAGGATGTAGAGATTTTGTTGTGTGCTTCGCTCTGGGCCTTTGAAGGTTGTGATAGAGCAATGTTATGGACTATTTTTTTATCTTTTTTTTTTTATTTTTTTAAAATTGATGTGGCTTTTAATGAAGAGGTAACTTAATCAGCTGAGATCACGCCTAATGAAGTGGATGTCACTAGTTCGAATCCTTCTCCCCCCTCTTGTTCGGACATGTCAAAAAAAAAAAAAAAAAAACTGATGTGGCTTTTAAAATCACAATTATATTTTAGATGAATCATACTTAAATTTTGATCTAATAATAATTTTGAAAGCTACATCAACTTTAAGAGAGTAAAAAAATAGTCTTTAACATTACTCACAAACAAAAGTGTTTCATTACCAACACGAGAATACAGCCCCCTTACAAGCAGGTCCCTCGCCCCCCATATACTTCTCCGTGACCTGCTTGGCTGCTTGTAAGGGGGCTGTATTCTCGTGTTGGTAATGGGCAGAAAACAAAGAATTTGGGGGGATAAGTGGGTCCCATCCCAGCCACTTATTCCATCCAATCCTATGGAGCGGGTGTGGGCGAAAATTGCAGAAAAGTTCATTTGGAGGCCCATCTTTCTGTCATGTGGCCAAGGAAATTTTCAAGCGATGCGAGGTAGCTGAGATCAACATTTTTGTGGGTTTAGTCAGAAAGATCTAGTTTCGGCGAAATACAGTGGTTCACGGAGGCCCCTTCCTTCATCCCAATCTCATGGTTCAACAGGCGGAGGAAGCTGCAGCAGCTTTCGCGTCTGTGCAGACCACGGGCAGCATCACAGAACCGCGACCAAGCCAAGATAAATGGGTAGCTCCTCCTTTTGGGTGGTATAAAATAAATTGGGACGCAGCTCTGTGTAACCGGCTGGGAAAAGACTGGGGTGGGTGCTGTAATTCGCGACTGGGAAGGGAAAACTATGGTTGTACGTGGTTTGACCAGGTCTGGCTGCTTGGATCCTCTGGCGACGGAAGCATGGGCAGGAACCCAAGCTCTTGAATTAGGGAAGGAAATGGGGCTGTCTCAAATTTTGTTAGAAGGGGATGCAAAGGTGGTGGTGGAGGCTGTCAATGCAGTAACCATCGACGGGAGCACAATTGGTCACCTGGTGGATGACATGAAAGTTTTATTGTCGGCCTTTCAACAGTGGCGGGTGCAGCGGGTGGGTCATGAGCTAAATAAGGTGGCCCATACAATTGCTCGTCAAGCTGTTAGGGAGGGAATTGAGAGAACATGGATTGGGGTTGTTCCTGACTGTATCCGAGAAATTATACTAAGGGAGCACTCTGCTTCTTTAGATTGATCATATTTATAAAAGTGATTCTATTTTATCTCAAAAAAAAAAAAAAAAAACAAAACAAAAGTGCTTCGTTAATTATTGCTCAAGATTCAGATATTCGCATCTCTTATGGTATTTCTACTGAAAAGTTTAGGGAAAAAACAAATTAGTTACATGTGATTTCAATTTAGTCTTTAGGTTTTACATTTCAACATTTAAGTCATTAAATTTTTCTCTTATCACATCAGACTAATTAATAAATTCTGATCCTAATTGTATAGGTGCCATATGGCATAATTAATTTAAATTATTTTAAAAAAGAGGTTGAGTCATGTCTCTTTAATTGATTGGTCTAACATACATATCGTAAATTAATTGGACAATAAGATTGATTGTTCGTTTGGTCAAGTGGTGGATTTTCTACGTAAGACCTGTGAAGTTTAGGAGATCAAAGTGAAGTTTCTCCAAAAATTTAAGGACCACCTAATTGTAAAAATTTAAAACTTGAAGATTAAATTAAAGTAACATAAAAAGTTAGAGACTAAATTTAATTTTTCCAATTTTTAAAATCAGGTCGGTTGGGTAAAAGTATAGTTTTTGAGAAATATTTCGAATTCTGAGTTTCGAAAAAGGTAAAAAAATTGAGATGGATTTGGTGGAGGCAACATTTGAAAAAAGTGTTACAAACAAAAATTTGGTTGGTAAAATTTTGTGAAGCGTTTTTAAAAAATAAAAAATTGAAAACGTGTTTCCCAAAAATTATGAAGTCTCCCCATTGACCCGTTCATCATGCTTTTGTCATTTTATTGTTAATATCCCATCTAAACTACTAAAAAAGTCAATATACTGATACTCCAATGATAATAAAATGACAAAATAACACTAAAAATTGCAATAAAACAAAAATATCTTTATAAATTTGAAAGAAAAAAAAAGTAAAACTAAAAAAACAAATATATATATATATATATTTTAAAAAAACCAAGTGGGTGGGTTTTTCATTTTTTTAAAGTTTTTTTAAAATTAATTTTTTTATAATAATTTTATAAATGGTATTTTATTATTGAAGGACATTAATATTTTTTTATAGTTTAGAAGAGATATTGATATAATTTAATACTTTAAGAGGACATTAACAATGAAGAAAATGATAGTTTGAGAGTGGAATGTATACTTTATAAAAAACATAAAAGAAAAAAAAAAATACAACTTGAAAACTTGTATTTTATTCATAATTCTGAAAATTAATGTTTACAGAGCAACTGTTTTTAATAATAGCCACTTTATTGCTATAAATCTTAACTCCAAATAAACTCCTAAATAAAACTCGAGAAGTGCTATGATGTAGACCTGACTAGTAACAAAACATTGAAAATGAAATATTGGCTCGTTTGAGGGAGCCATAATTTCTAATGATTAGTTGAGGGAGTCTTGACCCCCAAAACATATTAAGAACATGTTTAGAATTGAATTAGAGAGTTTAAAAAGTATGTTTGGTACTTACAAAGTTGTGCCAAACAAAAACTGACATGTTTGATAAAAAATTTCAAAAGTAATTATTTGATTTTTTTTTTTTTTTACTCTAAAAATGTCCAGTGTGCTCTAAAAATGGTAAAAAAAATTCAAAAATACTTCAATCGTGGGTCACAAAACCCAACGGAGGGTCACCAAGGTGACCTGCCGTGGGTCTCAAGACCCATATTGGGTCACCTACGGTGACCAGGCTTGGGTCACATTTGACCCACGATGAGTCAATTTTTTTCCTTCTTTCTTCTTTTTTTTTTTTTTTTTTTTTTTTTTTTTTTTTTTAAATAATAATATTTTATTTGGAGTTAAAAGTAAATTTAGAATTATAGAAAAATTTCAGACGTATAAAGGCTATTTTACCTCTTTTTTCATTTGATTTAACTCTAATTCCTAACGGAGGGGGATAATTAAAAAAAATCAAAAAATCGATACACTAAAGTGGGAGTTTTTGAACTTTTGAGGGATTTTTACAAAAAACATGACATTTCAGGGAAATAATTGAAGTTTTCTCTAAAAATAATTAGGGTTAAATACCTTATTCACCCTTGGAGTTTCATAATTTTATTTTTTGACTCCTAGGGTTTACTTTTAATCACAAGAGGTTCTTGTGGTTTGTCTAAAGATCGAGATGGTCTTTTGATCTATCTGTCGTTAGTAGAGTTAACGAAAATCCACACTGACTTGGGAACCAATTACAATTCGACATGTGTCCTTCCACAAAATATGACTGAATTATTAATTTGCCAAGTAATAAAATTTTATTAAAAATCAAAATACATTTATTTTATTTTATTGTACAATATATCATGAAAATCTCCAAACCAGGCGTCTTCACCAAGGGTGATTCGTATTGACATCTATCAGCGAACCACCCTCAAATATAACATTATGAAGCCCCATATCATGACAAAACTCTACAGCACTCAAAGCATCGATAGGTTCAGCCAAAACCGATTTTAACATATAGCCATGTGTGCGACTCCTAGTTGCAATCATTTGGCCCTAATAATCTCTGGCTATAATCTCAATACCCATACGCCTAGTGGTAAAGTCTATGGCGACATCCCAATTTATCTTATAACATCCTTGTGGTGGACTATTCCATTTTGAAAGCACCTCGTCCAATCTTTGATTGTCATTTCCACCTACCTTTTCATTTACAGTTTTGTATGCCTGTAGAAAGGAAGTAGACTCTTTGATAAGGAGATTTGGATGAGCAAATATACCCAATAAACCACTGTATTTCTTCTAAGCTAGATACTACGTGCAATAATCACAGATAATTATGTTCCTCCATGTTGGGAAAATTGATAATTAATTGGTTACCAATTTCCCACCAGCCCTTTATGCGAAAGACAAGTTTGAAAAGAAAACGCACGAGAACACATATCAATCACACACATACACAAAGAGTTTACGTGGTTCGGCAATATGCCTACGTCCACGGGGCGTGATCCGGACTCCTTCTTTACTATTGAGAAATATTGAGTATAATAGTACAAGCCTGAACCGCTCAAGTTTAATATCCCAAACCCAAGCCCTTAACCCCTTGTACACCTCACTCAACTGTCCATTTCAAATACCCAGTAAAAAAAAGTCACAAAGTGTTCTCACCAATTTGGATTTTCCGGATCCCCACTTAACCAAGGATTGCATGTCCTTTTATAGTGGCTAATCACGAAAAATAGGAGAACAATTTTAATCCAATTGCTACTGGGAAAACGAAACCATCATGAATACAAAGTCTTTTTCATGATGAAGATAAGCATTGCAACCCACATGTTTATCCACACACGTTTTCTCCAAAAAATCAAATTCCAAGTTGTTCTTGGACTCTTTTTAAAACTAACCTTATCCTCTTATAGATAAATATGACTTGAGCCCACCAACTTGAATATTGATATTTTTCAGCAATTATCTTCACACTTGTTGACAATTTGAGCCATTATCAACACTCCATTGTAAACGTAAGCCAGCTCTCCCCAAGACATCAATGAAGTTTCCTCCTTCAACGAACTCTTTTGCACATTTTTCCCACAAGCCCCCCCAACATCAGAAGTCGAGGGACAGCTCCATAACACGTGTAGGGCACTTTCGTTGACAGAAAATACAATTAGATTCCTTAACAATACCTCGCTTCTTCAGATTCTCTTTAGTCGGGAGGATATCATGCACGCCTATCATAAGAATACTTTGACATTGTTAAACTATCAGTTATCCTAAAAGTTTAAGCTTATAGGAAGAGATTAAATCACCATTACTTTAACACTCTCCCTCACGTGTGGGCTTAAACTCTCTTTTAATAGATGAAGCCCAACACGTGAAATATTTAATTTAAATTGAGTGATTTGACAAAGTCAGTGTTCGATCATAGAACCTTTGGCCCTGATAATGTTAAATTACTAGTTATCTCAAAAGTTTAGCTTATAAGAAGAAGTAAATTTAATCACTTCACCATTACTTTAATAGACATGATTGGGCACTTGCAGACTCCAAATTGACTTCAAAATCCTGCTGTATCTAGAACTTTTTGATCCCTCCTCACGCTGTAGTTCGTTCTTTTCTTTGGCTAAGTGATAGGTACTTCGCACTCTGCAGGGGTGCCTCTCAATATCAAGACATCCTATTGCCTATATTGGCTCAATGGCAATTTACATATCATCTTAGCCTTTTTCTCCTTAAATATTTCTTTTATGAAGGGCACCTTCCACCATTGTGTATCTAGGTCTATGAGTTCCGCTACCTAATTGGAACCTTCCTCTAATATTGTCCTTGGTTTTTGCACTGCATAAGTCGATGAAGTTGGCAACTATTTATCGCCCCAGATTTTAACAATATCCTTCCCATCCCCAATTCACCAAATAAGTCCGCCCTTTAATAATTTACGTGCTGCAAAAATGTTTCTCCATGCATATGATGGTTTTTTACCCATAGATGCCTCCAAAATAGATCCTCCTGGGAAGTATTTTGCTGTTCTGATTTTTGCTGCCAAACCATTTGGATTATGTAAAATTCTCTTAACATTGTGTAGCTAAAAGTGCTTTATTGAAATATATTAAACGTCTGTTTGAGTGTACGTTTGAGGGTCCTAAAACTGTGTATAACACTTAAAAAGTTTGTTTGATGAGAAAAGTATCCGTTTGGTAAAAAATATTGAAAGCGTTTTTAAGGGTTCAAAAAGTCAAAAAAATGGCTAAAACGCACTTTTGACAAAAATTTAAAAATAAAGTTTTTACCAAAAAACTCATTTTAACTTAAAAGCTCTATTTCTCTGATGCAATTACAAATATGCTCTAAATCTCTAAATCCCATACCTCCTTTTGCCTTAGATAAACCCATTTTTTTCCAACTCATCCAATAAACCTTAAGACCGTTTTATCCAAGCTATTAAGTTTGCTTAATTCTTCGATAACCAATCACTATGAGTCAGACTCAATACAATTTGTCAATCCTTTTTCCTGTCCTTAAGGTGGTCTTTCATTATTTAACATACGGCTAAAACTGTCTGGAAAAGAAGATGAAAAAGAAAACAGATTAATATAGTATACGTCCAAACATGTCCTTAAAAGACTTAGCCTCACAAGTTACAAGTTGCTTAGAAGATTCTACCTCCATTTTTTTTTTGAATTTCGTATAATTAATTAAATAGAAATGTCAGTTCTTGTTTCCGTATGAACAGGCGACTCCGAAATTTCTTAGATGTGAGGACAACAACTACTCGTTATAATACTAAACGACCCAAACAGATCATCTAGGATGACAACATCCGAGGTTTCAACTATATAAACTATAATTAACCAACTAAACAATATTTTTAGCCTTCTTTCCCAAGTCTTCTTCTTCTTCTCTTGCTTTCTCAACCCAAATGGTGATTTTCCTTCTGAAAATCATCTTCTTGGCGATAACCACGCTATCAAATCTGATTTCTTGGCTATTTTTCACCACTGTCGCCAACCTTTTCGTCTTGGTCGTCTATGGATTCAGAGTGCCCGGCGAAGCCATGCAGGGAGCACTAGAACAAGTCGGCGAAGCCATCAAAGGGTGCCTGGAATATATGTTGGAGCTTGTGATTGAAGTAGTAAAGTTTTTTATTTCTAGCTTTTTTGATGCTCTTATTGCCGCCGTCACCGGGTCTGCTGCCGCCGCTGGCTCGGCCGCCGGAGACCTTGTGGAGAAAACAAGGACTTCTCTTGAAGGGTTGTTGAAAGACTTGCCGGAGGTTATGGAGGGCTTCTCGGAGATGGTGTCAACGATCGTTTCAGATTTGTGGAACAATTACAAGGATGCTTTGGGTTATGTAACTGAGAATGCTTGATCTTATGGGGTAATATTGTTCAATATATTTCTTTTTATGTATTTATTTATTTTTAATTTTTTGTAGATTTAGAGCTATAGAATTTTGTCCTGTCCACCATTAATTTTAAGCAGAAGTACCCTTCTGCATCCCATGAACATGTTTCCTCATGTCCTGCATGTTGTTATTGGACTTTTATTTATTTATTTTTATCGATACGAAAAAAGTAAAAGAGAAAATTATTAGAACCCAAATAATTGTTTGACAACCCAAATAAAAAGCCTTTAAACTATTAGAAATTGGTGCGATAAAATTTTTGGCTATCAAAAATGAGTAAATAAATAACCTAATCCTATTGAGGAAATTGAAACAGCTACAAAGTGTGGCTAGCAAAGGCAATGTTTCTAAAACGGAATTACCGGCCACAGAAAGCGAAAAGACACTTTACAACAAGGAGACAATCAATGAAAAAAGTTAATTAAAGCTGTTAGAAAAAAGCTTCACCACGGTGTCCGGTATGAGCGGCACCCGGCATGAAAAGCTATCTTGGACTTATTAACAAGGAATTGAGGCTCATGAGATTTGGGGTTCAGAGTTAGTTATTTGTGTAAAGTTCTTAAGTTTAGATCAGAAGTTGTGTGGAAAGGTGGAAAGAAGAAGAAGCCATAAAAAAAAAAAAAAAAAAAATTATTTAAAAAAGAAAAGAATAAATATATGAACATGATGACTTCATACACGGAGAAACCAAGTCTTCCTTGACCAGTTGTTACGCAGTAATTTTTAAGAAGTCGTCGATTCGGCATAATTATTAAAAAAATAATAATTATTAAAAATGGGAAAAATTCAAAGGTTCACAATTATTAAAAAAAAAATATGGCAATTAATTAGATCTGATCAACACTTAATTAAAACAAAGGTGACAACAATATTTAATTAATGTTCTGTGATTGAATTCTTGTAATAATGTTGGAGACAAAATTCAACTCGATACCTTCATTATAAAGCAATATTATAAATTACGTTATAAAGAAACATCAAGGAATATAACACTAATAAGCAACATCATCGAACATACTCCCTTATGTTCCTAGAAACTACGTAGTCCATGATTTCTTGTATAAATAGCTCAAACAATTACTTTTCAAATTCCCGTATTTGGCTTTTTAGATTTTCCTAGCTGTAAAAGAGTAGGGGTATGTTGAAAATTACAAATTTGACCCCTGCTCGAATTTAGCCTCATATCAAAATAAATCCATATGAGATATAAAAATTAGGGAAATCTTTTTCAAAATTCCTCTAACTTCCACACATTTTGAAAGTACTTCCTCAAAGTTTAAGAACTTTCAACTAAGGGTATCGAACTTTCAATTTCTTTCAATTACCCTCTTCCGTTAGAATCTTGTCAAAATTTCTAAAATACTCTTG
Organism: Corylus avellana; assembly: GCF_965113065.1. Taxonomy (NCBI): domain Eukaryota; kingdom Viridiplantae; phylum Streptophyta; class Magnoliopsida; order Fagales; family Betulaceae; genus Corylus; species Corylus avellana. Next base: position 2,933,057 of record NC_142491.1, read on the forward strand.
CTTTTTATTTAAAAAAGAAAAAAAAAATTATACATTCAGGCATTTATTATTTTTTTTTTTATAAAACAAAAGCAAGGGTATTTTGAACATTTTGACAAAAATTAATGAAAAATCTTAATAAAATAAGGTAATTGAAAGAAATTGAAAATTTGATACTCTTAGTTGAGAGTTTTAAAACTTTGGGGATTGTGTCAAAACGAATAGAAGTTTAGGAAAATTTTATGAAATTTTCCATAAAAATTAGGAGTAATTACCTTTAACCCAATGAACTACAGCGCCTTAACACTTTTCTTTCATAAACTACCAACTATGACACCTGACCTCATCAAATTATCATCTTATAACAAAAAACCTCATTCCGTCAGTTAAAGAGGTTCAAATTGATAGTGGTCAACGCGCCATTTGCTAGTCATATGTCATTTTAATTTTTTTTTGTTTCACTTTTGCCCCACTTCAGATCATGAAAATGACGCTTATACCCTCCATTTTTTTTTTTTTTCCTCTCTTCTCTTTCCTCCATTTTTTAGAAGGTGAAGAAGAAATTCCTGTGACTCCTCTGGATAATCAAGGGGAAAAAAAAATCTCGAAGACCCAGATTCAAACCCAATCCTGAATCCTCAATGAACCTACTCTCATGAATACCCAAATTTGATTCAGAAAATCCTTCGTTTGGGACCAAATCTATATGACCCTGTTTCTGGGTCCTCCATAAACAGGAATTACAAACACCCAGATTCAAGAATCAAGCTTATCCCCAAGCCCTAGCCCTCTGGTACCAAATCTTTGGGGAACAGGGTTTCTAAATCGGAGCTAAAGAAGAAGAAATCAATCATTTGGGACAAAACCCAGTTGACCCATTTGGTTGATTTTGCATGGGAACAAACAAGAACCCACACAGAGACTCAGATTCAAAAACAATTCCAATGCCCACACCATTAAAAAAGAAGAAAAAAATCCTTGAAAAAGTATTACGTTGTTTAATTAGTAGTTGTGAGGTGGTGGAAGAAAATTATAGAGTTGTAAAGTGGGATAACCTTTTACTACCCTAGAAAGCTCTGGTTGTGAAGTGGTGGAAGAAAATAATGGAGTTGTTACCGTTTGAAGTTGCAGATTTCACGCACTTTTGATTTCTCTATTCTGCCATGCTTGGCATTATAACCTGGCATTGTGTGGGTTTTTGACTTTTTCTCTTCCTTGTATTGTTATCTGATTAATTGTGGCAGGATTTTTGATTAATATCCCTGCAATGGCGAAAAAAAATATAAAAAATGGAAGTCTGCTACAGGGAAGACGACGAGTGAGTGTTCCTAATTTTTTTATTTTTTATTTTTATTTTTTTTTTCAAATAATTTTAACCTACATGTGGTCAATTATGGTCCATTCAACTGAAGTGAGGTCAAAAGTGGAAGGAAAAAAAAAAAAAAAAATAGATGGCACATGACTTGTATATGACCGCTGACCGTCAATTTTAATATTTTTAACTGACGGAATGAGGCTTTTTATCATAAGATGATAGTTTGATAAGGTCATGTGTCATAGTTGATAATTCATGAAAAAAAATGCCAAAACGTTGTAGTTCATGAGAGCAAAAAGTAATAAACCCTAAAAATTAATTAAGTTTACAGATGTAATGCCCCAAAAAATCATCAACTTTTAAAAGGTTCATAATTTTCTCAAAGCACGACAATCCATTTCATAAAACAAAATTTTCAAAGGTTTTATAGCCCAATACCATTAAACCCTTATGAGTAAACCATTTCCTTTAGATTTTCCCTAAAATAACCAAAATCCAACTTTTTGCTCGAACGTTCATTAGGGGACCACCCGAGCAATCGTCCTTAACCTTAGTGCGAGCCTTTGCTAGGGGGATTACCCTGAGCGTTCATTAGCCAGTCTTTGAGCCACTGGGTAATACCCAAACGTACGCCGAAACACTTTGAGCCATTGTGTAATAGTACTTGAACGATCGCACTATAAGTACCGAACATTTGCTGCCACTCTAAAAATCAATTTTAACTCATTATCCACTTTTACAGAACCTATTCGAGAGCGTCTAGTGATCTGATGTAGGGTGGAATTCACACTTGACTATCTTTAGTAAAGATGTTGTATCTCAAGTTTCAAACATCGGATTGGTGCAAGCTTAGTGGCGTTGGAAAGATAATTCAAAGATATACAAAGTCATGTTTCATAAGAGATTGCTAATTTCAATTTTTACCAGGTCAAACAAGTTGTTAAGAAAAAGGTCACAGAAGCCTCCGTTTGCTAACCCGTCCAAATGGAGTTGCAAACGGAGCATTCCAGAGGAGTCACAGAAGCCTCTGTTCGCTAGCCCGTCTGAACGGGGTTGCAACTGGAGCCTTCTAAGGGAGTCACAATAGCACCCGTTTGCAAGCCCGTCTGTACATGATTGCAAACGAGACATTCCAAAGGAGGTCGTTTGCTAGCCCGTCCGAACGGGCTTGCAAACGAAGAATAAAATCGTGTTTTCTTTAGTTTTGTTTCATTCCCGTCCTAACGTGGAAATGTCCCATCCGAACAGCCAGCACAAATTTGTTAAACTGACTTATTTCTTTTTACTATTAGGGTTAGGAGTTTTGGGGCCTATAAATATATGTTTTATAGACCAAAAAATGCAAATGCTTTGTTATATTTTATCAGTTTTTCAATAAGAAAGCTCAGAGTTTGAGTTTCTTCTATATTTTGTCCTTAAATCCTACATAGACTCTTGTGGTTTTGAGAAGAATTCCTTAGATCCTTAATAGACTTAAGGTTTTTAAGAATGATTGTTTCTTTCTTGCTATTTATCTTTGCGAGCCACAATGTTACGCTGCATCATGATCCCTTAGTCGATGGCCAATTAATCAAGCTGTTTGACAAAAACTTCTTGGGTGATGCTTAGTCAAACCTCGATTGAATTGAGTTTCGGCAATTTTTCAAAACCACAAATTTTCTGGGTAGTTTTTTGGTTTAAGTTTTTTAGGGTTCAAGGAAAGTCTTAAGAACCCTAGGAAGAGATCTCCAAAGGATAACTCAATTGATTGTGGATCACGCCTAACCAAACGGAGGTCACTAGTTCAAATCCCCCTCCCCCTTCCCTTGTGTGGACATGTCAAAAAAGAAGAAGAAAAGAACCCTAGGAAGAGTTTAACTCTAACTAGTAGTTGTAATGTATATGCAGCGGAACACGGTCACGAGCCGAAAGAGTATAAACCATATTAATTAATAAGCTGTAAGTAAAACACTCATGAGCAATTCATAAATACGCTTTTACATGACATGATATATCTGCATGATTTACTTGTGATTACGAGCCTTGCCTATTTAAAGTATGTTGATCTGTATTAAAGTATATTTCATTGTATTTTACATGTTGTTTACTCATAAGGATTTTGAAGAAAATGACTTTAAAACAAATGAATAATTTTTTTAAAATGGAAGGACCAATGTCAAACTCATGTTGAGCGGGGGTGAAACCCTCAATGACCAAAAAGAACAAAAGAAAAATCACCATCATTTATGGATTTGGTAAATTAACAATTCTTCATTACATTAGGAACAATCTCATCATCAAGATTTTATTTTATTGTATATATACCAATAAATCTATACAATCTAATGTCCATCATGAAATTCCTTTCAATTTTAAGAAATGGCCTCTCTCAATTTGAAAGTGAAATGAATAATACTTATATTAGGCAGCACTACATGGCATCAACATAAACCAAATCCAACTATTAAATGAGTAAGTTAAGGGATTTTGTATCCTCTAAATCCAAATCTGAATTGACCCAACACCTACTACCCTTTCCTTTTACATGTTCTTGGTGAAGGAGTCCCCATTGACTTCAATGATTTTACAGCCTGTACAAGATTTGGATCCGCTTATAATGGCTAAAATCCTTCCACATTACATGTCTGTGCCGGCATACACATATGAGAAAAAGTATTTATTTATTTATTTTTTTAATTATGTGAAAAAGATATATTATTTGAATAAGAAGAAGCATATTTAAAAGTCACAGTAATTTGACTCATCTCTAGAGATGATCTCACAAGTTCGCACCAGCTGTGACCGTCGTCTTAGTACTTCCCCTTAATTAAGCATACTGCTCCTCGAACTACATTTTCTTCGCACTAATGCAAAAAGTCCAAGTCTTGTTTGGCAAGTAAGAAAAATCAGTAGGTGTAGTTTCGTGACTTCGACTCTTTATATATATATATAAAGGCCACTCCAAGGAGCAGTGCCTCTACGTTGCAGTGCTCTCTTTCTCTCTTTTTCTCTCGTTAAGCTTTTCATCATTGAGTGTGGAAATGGCAGGCAGGCTTATGCATGCAGTTCAGTACAATAGTTGTGGCGGAGAGCCAAGTGATTTCAAGGTTAAGTTCTTTTTCCCAAGTTTTTTAATTAATTTTTTTTTTTTGAACTTTATAATTTGAAAAATCTTTTTATCAATTTGTTTGCTTCTACTCATCATGAAGATTACTGCAATATATATATATATATATATATATATATATATATATATATATATAATGTTTTTGGATGGATATTAATTGTTGCATATATATGCAGTATGTTGAAGTCCCGGTTCCGAGTCCAAAGAAAGATGAGGTTTTGATAAAAGTGGAAGCAGCAAGTTTGAGTCCGGTTGATTGGAGGATTCAGCAAGGCATGCTGCGCCCTATGTTTCCTCGCGAATTTCCTCAAACACCTGGTAATTTATATTACTTTAATTCTAATTGTAATATTGATGTGTTTTATTATGCTTCAATCATTTGTTCAACTAATATCATATTTTGGTTCTTTTTTAATTTTTTTTTTTTTTTGAAAAATTACAGTTTACCCCTCCAAAGTTAACAGTATTTTTCAATTTGAACACCAAAGTTTCAATTTTTTCAATTTACCCCCCAAAGTTTTAAATTTTTGCAATTTGACCAATTGTATCCAAAACTTCTCATATTGCTTATAATATATATATATATATATATATATATATATATATATATATATATATAAATTTTAAAAAAAATTCTGGCCATTTTTGCAACCCCCAAATTTATTTATTTATTTATAAAAAATAAAAATTATGGGCAATATGAGAATTTTGGGATAATATTGGTCGAATTGAAAAAAATTGAAACTTTGTAGGTGTGGATTGCAAAAATTAAAATTTTGGTGTTCGAATTAAAAAACACTGTCAACTTTGGGAGATAAACTGTAATTTTCCCTTTTTAAAATTTTTTTTTTTTTTTTTTTTTTACTTTTTATCTCTCTCTCTAAGCAAATTAGGGAAAGGGAGAGGGAATATTTTAGTTCCAAGTTTTTTTTTTTTTTGGACAATTTTAGTTCCAAGTTGAAAGGATGTCATAGAGTCCTTGGTTAAAGTATTAAATTATTAAATTTATCATTTTTTATCGGCTTAACCTTTTAATATTACTAGCATTTAAGATAAATGATGATTTAACATGCATAATATCATAGTCAAAAATCATGAGTTCGAATCCAATATTCACCTCCCATTTCAATTAAATATTCTATGTACTGGACCATACATAAGCTTAGTCCTATATGTGAGAAAAATATTAAAATAGTAATTATATTATTAAAATTTTTACCGTCCAAAATCTTAAGATTTTAGGTAAATAGTAAATTTCTGAACATCATATATATATATTTCCCTGAAAGATGAGATGATTTTTTTTTTTTTTTTCACTTTGTGTGTATTTTTCATTCAATTTAAAGTCCAAATTAAATTCTTGCTTGTGTCACTCGTCTGTTGAATTTGCAAAATTTTAATATGCAGTGTTGCATAGTAATTTTCTTGTTTTTTTATCTTTCGGATGAAGATATTCTTTGTTGGAGCAGGTACTGACGTGGCAGGAGAGGTCGCTGACGTAGGATCAGGAGTAAAAAATTTCAAAGCTGGTGACAAAGTCGTAGCTATGCTCAATTTTGCAGTTAAGTACTCATTCTTGTAATTCCTTTGGTTTTGTGAATATTTTATAGGTAGTAATATAGTATATTGACTTAGGATAAATAAATATATAAATATATCCTTTTATAGTTTTAGGGTTGGTGAGGGGAGACATTAATTAATAAAGAGTGCTTAGCACGAAACCAAGTGAGAAAGAGGAAGATTGCGAGGCATGAATTATTTATTTGTGATGGTTAATTGAATATTCCAGCAAGACTATCACACAATGGCAGCAAAGAACACTAATAAAATTACAAGAAGCACACGACAGGAGAGTTGCTGCAAAATTCTAAAGAAATACAAAGCTTAATTAATAGAACATGGGAGAAAGAAGGAGATCAATTAATATTTTTGGGAAACTTCACTTAACTTCATGAACTTTAATCGCTTTTCCAATCACCTCTTAAAATTCAAAAACTCATAATATAGTGTATTAAACTTTAAAAAATTTACAATGTCACCCTTTCCGTTAGGGTTTAGGGTTACATCAAACAGGAAATAGGTGAAATGACATTTATACCCATTGTAAAATTTATAAAATTACAAACATACATTAACTATTTTTTTTTTTTTTTAAAAAAAAGGGTATTTTGAGAATTTTCATGGCTTCTCTTAAGATTTAACGGAAAATCTTAACGGATGGGTAATACTGCAAACTTTTAAAGTTAGATACACTGAATTAAGAGTTTTTGAACTTTAAGGTATGATGGCAAAAGTGATGAAAATTTATGAAGATTAAGCGAAGTTTCCCCAATATTTTTTATTTATATTGTAAATGATAGAGTTAAGATTCGAATTCAGAAACTTTGACTCTTATAAATGTTAAATCACTACTTATTTTAAGAGTTTAAGTTTATAGAAAAAGATAAATTTAATTATTTAATCAATATTTTAACATTTGTCATATTATATATCGACAGAATGGAGGTGGACTATCGGAGTATATTGTGGCAAAGGCAAACTTGACAGTTCCTAGGCCACCAGAAGTTTCAGCAGCTGAAGGTGCAGGCTTACCTGCTGCCGGTCTCATGGCTTACCAGGCCCTCACCGACTCTGCCGGGATCAAGCTTGATGGAAGCGGAAAGCCGGCAAACATCCTCATCACAGGTGCCGCAGACGGGGCGGGTTGCTATGCAGTGCAGCTGGCCAAGCTTGGAAACACACATGTTACAGCAACTTGTGTAGCCCAACACATTGAGCTTGTCAAGAGCTTAGGGGCTGATGAGGTTGTGGACTGCACCAGTCCTGATGGGGCTGCCCTCAAGAGCCCATCTGGTAAGAAATATGACATAGTAATTCACTGCGGAGCACCCACTCCTTGGTCAACTTTTGAGCCAAATTTGGGTTCAAATGCCAAAATATTTGATCTAAATCCTACACCAAGTGCCATAAAGACATATGCCCTAAAGAAACTCACATTCTCCAAGAAGCAGCTAATCCCAGTGCTCTTGAGTCCCAAGGCTGAGAATCTGGATTATCTTGTGAAGTTGATGAAGGAAGGGAAGCTTAAGACAGTAATTGATTCAAAGTATTCCCTGAGCAAGGCTGAAGATGCTTGGGCTAAGAATGTGGATGAGAAAGCTATTGGGAAGATCATCTTGGAGCCATAAATATATGCCTGGAGTTGCTGAAATTTATTATATGAATAAGAGTTGTGCATCTTGATATTTTTTTGATGTTTGTATTTCATGTTCATCTTTTTTACTTTGGTCATATTTGTTGGTAAATGCAGATTATATATATATATATATTCTCATAAAATTTTAATTCATCATAGGGAATTAAGGTATTATTTTGAATTATATAATTGGTGGACCAATCAACAATTATGATAATTTATCTTATACCAAAAATCTACTTATTTGATAAATTCATTTAATTAATTATATAAATGTGTGTATGATATCATCAATTTTACCTTGGTTTAACCATAAGTTGCATCAATGATAATGAACTGCTATAATAAAAAAAAAATTAAAAAAAATTATAATGAACTGCTCATTTTTTCTGATTTGTTTGTCGGTGCAGTTTCTAAAACATTGATTAATTAATTTCTCAAAAAAAAAAACATTGATTAATTATTTAGTAGAATAGGAAGTCATGAATACTGCCTAGCTACCTCAATTAATTTGAAGTGAGGGTGGAGGAGTCAGTATAGCTACATGTGCAAATGTTATGCAATTTATTAAATCGATATTTGTCCAAAATACATGTTCATAGACTTTATTTTTTTTGTTTTTTGTTTTTTTTTTTAAGTAAAAAAAACTTTGTCCATCATATTCATATGCATTAAAATTGAATATGAGCAAAGACTTATAGTAGAGTTGAGTGGTCTCCAAGGAGGGGATTACGTGATGAAGTAGTAGTGGCCAATATTATTGACAATGATACTAGACAATGAAATATCCCTTTGATCAAAGAATTTTTTGTGGAAGGAGAGGCAACAAAAAGGGTTTTGGTTAGAACCAGGCCATCCCACCCCGATCCAATATTTTCAACCCGGTTCATTCGGATCACTTATTTTTGGGTCAATCCGACCCAGCGGGCTTCAGTTCCCAGCCATGCTTCAACCCACAGTCAGCTCCAATTCTTTCAGCCATGCTCCAGCCCAAATTCATGGCCCAGTCCACTAGCCTAACAAGCTGCCGCTGCCTGCCACCACCATCGGCCGCCCATCTCCGGCTAATATTCTGGCAACTTTTCTAGTGGGAAAAAAAAAAAAAGAAGAAAAAAAAAATTCAAAAGATGCCAAAGTTGCCCATATTGTTTTGGCCTAGGTTTTTTTTTTTTTTTTTTGGCCCTTTGTTGGCCCATTATTTGGTGGTCTATTGTTGTTTGACATAGACCCATATTTTGGCCTTTGTGGTATTGTTTAAAATCCAAGCATATTTTAGCCCATAGTTAGCTTCCAGGTAAGGTTCATAGTTGACTCATTTTGGCCAAAATTTGCCAAAGTTTAAATCCCGGCCATAGTAGCCAAAGTTTCAAGTTCAAGAGCCACTGATGTTTCAAAATCCAGTGCCATCAACGCCAATCACCTCCCTTGGCCTCCACCGACTTCAACGAGTTTCCGGCCACTATCTCGGCCTCCATCGCCGATTCACAAATAAACTCAAGTTTTCACAAGTTTTAACCTTAAGTATGAGGGGGAATGTTAGAGCATATGTAGGCTTGTCCCTCATTGGTTAAGAATGAAACACATTCCTCATTACCTCTCTATAAATAGAGTGCTAGTCATATATATTCAACCATTTAATAAAAGAAAGATGTAGCCTCCAAGGCTTTCAATGTGTGAATGTAGGTTATATGCCGAACTACCTTAATCTCTGTGTCTTTCTCTGTTTCCTTTCTTTATTATTATTTCCACATTATGTATTTTTACAGTTTAAACATTTGAGATAATTGGTAATTTAACATGCAATAATGCTTTGCCCACAAAAGCAAATTTGGTCAAAAGAAAGACCGTAGCAGATTTGTTATTTTCTATTTGTGGATTAGTGGCAAAAACATGAGCCATATTTTGTGAAATTGGCTGGTTGCAAGAGATGCATAGAGTCTGTGGGAGGAGGCTACACAAGAGCTGCATGGAGATTGAAGGATTTATTCATATTGTGGTGGAGCTGCAAAACAAATTGGAAGATGAGGATTTTGAACTCATGACGAAAGTGGCTAGAAATATGTGGCTCTCGACGAATTCTGTGATTTATGGAGAGATTTTTAGTCATCCTACTCAAATTGTGAGGAAAGCATTTAACCCTCATTGATTTAAAAAAATGCTAATACAAGGCCGCATGAAAAAAAAGAAAGTGTGGTAATTCCTCTGATCAAAAGTGGACGGTGTCAAGAGTTAGGGTTGACAATTTTGACACGACCCGCGAACCCGACACGAAGTTAATATATATTGGATTTGAGCTTACCGGGTTCGGGTCTTCACTATTAAATTCGTGTCTGGTGGGTCCACGGGTCAACCCACCAGGCACATTTAATAAATGGGTCTAGCAGGTCAACTGGGTCTCGGGTGACCCACCAGACCCATATATATATATTTTCTAATTGAAGAAGGAAAAGGGTTACAAGGGAGGATCATTCCCATTCCTGATCCAAAAGGAAGAGAGAATGGGCAATCCTAAAACTAAAAATGGGGTGGGCTCCCCAACAACAAACCCAAAACAAACAACAACAGTGCTGAAATAATTACAAAGCGTAGGAAATGGGTCAAACAAGTGACTCGGTCCTCTCAAGGGGCCGCATAAAGCGGTAACAGAAGCAAAAGGAGCCCAGATTAAGGCGAACCTATCTGAACCCCCGCTAAGAAACAACATCAACCACTGGAAAGAGGCTGAAGTCGGATATGCACTATCAAAGTCCGTAGCAGGGACTGATGAAGAGAGAGATACCAACACCAAACTAGTTACAAAAGCCTCCACATCTAGATCTGACCTAGAAAAAATAGGGAGACAATAACCCAAAACAAAAAACAACAGAAATACAAAATAAATTACAAAAACACAAAAAAACAACCGGAAAGCAACAGCCTTGGCCGGAAAACAGAAGGTGATACACACTGACCGGCGCATGAGACACACGCTCCGGTAAGTGTGGACCACGCTCCGGCGCGTGGTGGTCGGAACGGAGAGTGGCAGACGACGGATGAATGGTGGAATGCCGGAGGCCACAGTGGAGAGGCGCGTGGTGGTAAAAGCCTGGTAGAAAATTGTAGATCTAGTTTTGAAAAAACAAGATCTAAAACCTTCAACAGACCCGGTGAAGAAACGGATGGTGCAGCGCCATGGAGAGCTGACGATGACGGAGTGGCGGCTGTTGAGAACTAGAAAGGGAGGATGCCGGCACATCTGGACAGAAAAAACCACAACAAAAAACACTACAAAAAACAACAACGGGAAAGAGAACAGAGGAAGGAAAAAAGAAAGAAAAAAAGAAAGAGGGGAGGAGGAAAGGAAAAGAACCAATCCTCCTCCCCTAAAAACCCTCACAAGGAGGTGGAAAGCCCTCACAAGGAGGTGGAAAAGGTTTTTCTAGAGAGAAGTTAGAGCCTCTCTCTCTAAAAAAAAAGCTTCGGATATCTGACCCATATATATATATATATATATATTTTTTTTAAAAAAAAAAAACCTATGTCTATGTGGTTAAAACATTCACTTTTAAAACTTTTTGTTGAAGAATGCAGCTACTTGGACGGTTAGGATAAATTTGACTAGTCCTTTGGCTCAAGAGATCTCTTTATTAAATTATTTTTTCCAATTTTGATTAAGGTTTTTTTTTTTTAAAAAAAAACGGGTCGGGCTGGGCTGGGCCGGGCCGTGTTACCTATTTAGCGCACGAGTCATGTCGGATCATGTCTACCCGATATGACCCGGTTATGCTAAACGGGTCAAGCAGGTCGTGTCGGATTACCCAAACATTTTTCGTATTATAATGGTGTCAGATCCGGTGTTTGTGTCTCGGGTAATTGGGTCGCGGGTCTTAACGAGTCCTAATCGTGTCTACCTGATTACCCATTTTGCTAGCCCTATCTAAAGTGGGCCTTGTGAAGGTTAATTGGGATGCAACTGTAAATAAGAACAAAGAAAAGATGGGTATTGGTGTGATTGTACGTGAGACCATGTGAGAGGTATTGGTGATATTGCTAGGTCCTAAACACTTCACTAATCTGGCTATTGCAGAAGCCAGTAATAATGAGGGCAGCAATATTTGCTAGGGAATTGGGACTGCAAAAGGTGAAACTAGAAGGGGATGCCCTCTGTTGGGTAATGGATCGGCTAGAATCCATTAAGACCCATAAAGCCCAAGTTGGTCTGCTAAGCCCACAAGCTAAACATGGCCCATTTATGCTAACTGTTTAGTTTGACAGTTGAGGTCACCAAGTGTTGCAAGCACGATTTAATCAATATGCCAACACCACCCCTCAACCACTCTCACCATGATAGCCATGACCCACGATCAGAAGTAGTTGCAGTAGACTCCTCAGGAATGTGAAAATCGAGAAAATAGGGACAACAACTAATATCAACTGCCCAGCAACCGTATAAAAAGGAAGCTACTACTAGATAACAGGGTTGGAATTCATTGCCATTTTTTTTTTTACTATTTTTCATATAATCATCGGCACACTGGCAAATTCTTGTTCTACAGTTTGCAGAAACTCTGCAAACACCCTCCATGTTGTGTAGGCACCAAGAAGGAAGGAATTAAGAAAATGGTGCTTATATGGTCAAATGTCAATTAATTAATGATGTCAAAGTTATTTGTTTGCAAATACCGAATGTTCATCATTTCAAAAAGGAGGTAATCAAATGGATTAGCTCGTAGGCAGGCCAGTCAATGAAGCACTGTTTTGGCATCTCTGACCTTTGTTTTATTATTCTACGCGTAACGTGCCCATCACTCTAAAGCGAATATGAAAGCAATGTGATAAACAACTATTGTTATTAAATAAATAAATAAAGGGTTAAATTCACTTTACCGTATGAAGTTTAAGTGATTTTTCAATTCGAATTTTCATGTTTAAAAATTAGCAATATACTCTCCTAATATTTTAAAAATTTTCAATTCAGACCCTCTGTTACTAATTTTCATCTAATTGGAAGGAAATTATCTCACGTGCGTCTCACGTGGAATTTTGATACCCTCTATTCCAATTTTGCTCTCATTAAAACCTATGAAATTGAGGGTAATTACGTAATTTCATAGGTTTTAATGTGAGCAAAATTGAAATAGAGGACATCAAAATCTTACGTGAGATGCATGTGGGATGATTTCCGTCTAATTAGACGAAAATTAGCAACGGAGGGTCTGAATTGAAAATTTTTGAAATATTAGGAGAGTGCATTGCCAATTTTTAAACATTAATGTTTGAATTGAAAAACTCTTAAAATTTCAAGTAAGTAGAGTGAATTTTCTAAAAAAAAAAAAAAAACTATTCAAGTTTCGGTGGCTTTTATGTCAACGTTCACGCTACTATGACTATTCAAGTTTTTGATAAAATTTTAAGTTGATATTAAACTATAAATTTAATTATTTAATTAACTAATTTTTAAACACTTTATTACGTGAATTCAAAAACTCATTGGGAGTATATATATATATATAAGTAAGTGAATGTTTTTCGAAACAGTTGTAATCATTGCTAACGTATCGAAGCTATTTTACAACCCTATATCACCTACTAACTTTTGGCTAATTGAGATGAACAAAGTTTATCCACAAATTGGTTAAAAAAAATTTAATTCATTTTATTAAATTGATGAGATAGAGCATGTGATTCTCACGTGTATTTTAATCTATGTACGTAAAAATTACATGAAAAAAAAGGTTACTCAGCGTTTTCAAGTAACATTCTTTTTGTCTCCTTTTATTTATTTATTTATTTTTTTTTTAAAAAAAAAAAAAAACAAGTGGATGTAAATGTGCCACTTATACAAGAATGCTCATGAGTAGCATTTCTCACATGCTTTGTTAAAAGAGCAATAAAGCATGTGATTTTTAAAAATTCATTTGACAATCACTTAAAATTTTACTCAAAATTACTGTATTACATTGATAGTAGGAGCCAATCATTTTAGTATCATAAGCTATAATGTAAATTTAGTTTATGTGGTGTATTTGATTCGCAATTAACTCTATATGATACTAAAATGAACTCAGATGTACGTTCTTATGGTATACCAAAAAAAAATAATTTACTTCCTATTGTTAAATTTCGCTCAATTAAATTTCATGAAGTTAATTGTAAATCAACTAAACTATAAGAATTGATTTTTGTATTTTTCTCTTAAAATGTTTTTGGGGTTGCCAAGTCCTTATGATAATAAATAAATTGATAAAATATTTCACTACGTTACATAATTGATAATGGATGAATTTTACTCCATGAAAGATCGCCGTCCAGCATAATTTGAAAGAGATGTTATATTTTTGTATTTTTTTTTTTATACATGTTTATAGCAAATTAAAAAAAAAAAAAAATTGTATTCAAGAGAAGTTATTTTAAACATGATTTTATAGACATGTAACTTTTGTATACAATTACTTATGAAATTAAGTTTAATACTTATTTGTTTTTATTTTATATAAATACAAAAGGACTATATATATATATATATATATATAATTTCACCCTTGATAAGAGACACAGGTTGCTCTCTCTCTATATCTCTCTCAAAGCAGCTAATGGTTTTGTCACTTTCTAGCCCTGTTTTCAATAGGGAGGGCCTACCGGTAGATGGGCCGTCCACATCAGAGTGATGTGGACGGTCCATAATAACCCATCCATATGAGGTTTGGGCTCTCCCATCATAAAAATATATAATTGCACCTCTTTCTAGAAGGACACGAGAAGGGAGAAAGAAAGAGTATATAGATAATTACCACTCGACAGCAAAAAAAATTAAAAATTAAAAATTTTTAAAAAATCAATAGACAGAGTTTTCCTCTTTGGAGAAATTTCTTTCAAGTTGTTTATAAAAATAATATGTGTTTATTTTTTTTAATAATATGTGAGATGCACATAAAGTTTTAATAAAATTTATTTTAATTTTGTCATTGATATTAAAAAAACACGTGCTTTTAACATGTTCAAATTACACATATCATTTTTATAGACTTAATTGAATGAATTTTTCTCAATCTAATTTGGAGAAAAACTGTCATTTAAAAAAAAAATGTTGTGTTTTAATTTTTTTTTTTTTTAAGTGTTTTGAATTTTAATTGGTTTAAGAAAAATACCTATCAAAAAAAAAAAAAAAATTGGTTTAAGAAAAATGTCTTAATAGTGAGCCACATTTAAAATCCTTCTAGTCAACTTTTTTTTTTTTTTTTTTTTTTTTTTTTTTTAAGGGAATGGGGTGAAACCTTTATTAGAAAGTCAACTTAAGTACACCGCTCAATAGAGATAATAGCATAAATACATTAAGAATTTTCTCAAATAAGACCAAGTTTCTCCCTAAAAGATAAGCACATCATAAATACATTAAGAATTTTCTCAATAAGACCAAGTTTCTCCCTAAAAGATAGCACATCATTCGTCAGTGGGGTCAAAACCTATCTGGTGATGACCATTTTAGCTTTAATTTCTTCCATCTTTCTTGAGCGCTTAAACTATTTGAAGAGCATCACCTTTCAGCACCACCATGTAGAATCCCAATTCTTAGACTAAAATTTTAAAAAGCTTTTAGCCTTTCATCATGATTTGAGCGTCGATTAAAAATATAAACAAAGTGTTTTTCTAAATTAGATTGTAATTTTTTTTTTTTAAAAAAAAATCAATTAAATTAAAATGTATTAAAACACATGCAGAAGTTTTTTGCTAAATTTTCTTCAACCAAGTCTATAAAAATAACACATGTTCTTTGAATATGTAAAAAATATGTGTTTTTTTAATATCAGAGACAAAATTAGAATAAATTTTATTAAAAATTCATGTTATTAAAAAAAAAAAGGTTAAAAAAATTTCTTTAACTCAGTTAAAAAAAAAAATTCTGTATTTTTTTGTCATTTTTTTTAAAATAACTTGATATTACTTTGAAAAAAAAATGTTAATGTTGGCAGTGGTAGCAACTCTATCGAATGGTCCTGGTAACCCCGCAAATCGCAATGGCGGCCAATTAAATCTGACAGTGACCACGGTCCACAAAGACTGCCGGATCACACCACTATGATCATGACATAGATTTATATATATATTTTCATTTTTCTATTTTATAAAATATTTTTAATTTTTACTAAACACTCTTCCAAAATATTATCAAATCAATTTTGAAAGGGTAAAGTTTACGTACTCTTCAAACTATCACTTAATTGATAATATCGTTTTAAATTTTCAGTTGTGACAATGTCTCTCTAAACTACCAAAACATTATCAATGTCTCTATAAGACAAGTGAAAAGATAAAAATGCTTCTACAGATTTCTCAATTAAGGCAAAAATATTTTTATAAATTCGAAAAAAATAAAATAATTTTTAATTTTTTTTCAAAAACGAAAATTCTAATTTTAAAATCGAAATTTTGATTTTTTTTAAATGAAAGTTTTAAATTTTTTCAAACAGAAATTTTTATTTAAAAAAAAATATATAGAAAAACGAAAATTTTTAATTTTATTAAAAAATAGAATTTTTTTAATTATTATTATTATTTTTTAATTTGGCCACCCATTGGATTTTATTTTATTAATTTTTTTTAGTTTTAGATTTTTTTTATAGAAGTTTTAGTATTTTTTTATTTTTATTTTTAGTATTTTAAAATTTTAAAACTATTTTTCAAAAGAAAAAACACTTGTCAAAATTTTACCGTTTGCAAACGGTCTCCGTCATTTGCTCCACCGTCAACCGTCTTAATCCACGAACTTCCCCTTAACATATATAGATCTTCTCCCTCTTCTCCCTCTATCTGCACAATCTCTCTGCACAGAAAGACCGTTAACTTTCTCATCTGTGAGTATGGCAGCATCAAACCTTATGCATGCGGTTCAGTACGATGGCTATGGTGGAGGATCAGCTGGTTTGAAGGTTATTTTCATGTTCATTCTTTTTTAATTTTCTATTTTTTTTATTAGTAATCACAAATTTATTTGCGCAACCCAAGCACGTATTGTATACACTTTTTTTTTTTTTTTTTTTTTTTTTTTTTTTTAATTTCAATATTACTATGTATTTCTATATTACTTTAAAATTTATGTTGATTTGTCGTTCTAGATTAAAAAATAAAAACAATGAAATTCGCGAAGCCGATTGTGCTTTGGGGCTTGGATTGAACTTGAAGGTCCATTTCACCAATCTGTGTAATTCTTTGTGTCTGCTTTCGTTCCAGATCCTTTTGGTTTGTGTTCTATTTGATTAAATCAAAATATTTAGCAGGAGGAATTGGGATGTGTATAAATGGCTTCTTATATATATATGCGCGTGTGTTGCAATCCCCCACTTTCCGCTTTTGTCAATATCTTGGTATTTTTTTATTTTTTTATTATCTTTCAAGTTTTCCGAATCTCTGTTTGATTTTCTTATTTAGTAGTTAAAGGTGTGGAATGTATAAAATACTAAGAACATTTAAAAATTGGACAAGAAGAACAAAAGATTTATTTTTTATTCTTCAGGTCCAGGATTATGTCCTGGATCATCGGATAGGAATCAGAGAAACAAAGAATATCACAACTGTGGTAGACAAATACTTTGACTGTTGAGAGTAAGCATTACACAATCTCCAATATCACTTTTCTTTTTGGGAAAAGAAAGAGAATAGATTCTCCAATTTTTATACCACACATGCCTCATTTTCTTACACAGACACACACACATATTAGCAAATAATCAAAATTACTATTTTTATTTTGTAATTCTTCATTTGACACCATTCCACCAATAGTTTTAGGAGGTTTCCCTCTCAAATTCTCTTCATTTTGAGATATGCTAACACTCACAAAGTCTGAATATCTAGATAAAAGTTGTCTGGGGTACAGGATTTATAGAATTGTGATAGTCTGCAAGATGGGGTGATCACTGCAGGAATAAATGTCGGGAGCTCTGACATTTGACCTTGGAGGTCTCCTGCATATCCAAACTTTTGGAAACTGCTGAATTTAATCTGAATATTTACTTTGTGAATGTTGAACGGCTGTAGATAATCGAGACCAGAATGCCAATCCATTGGTGAAAGGACAAAATCTTCTTTTGGATAGAAAAACAAATAAAAATGAGTGCAATGCAATTGGGAAGAACTTTTAAGAGGATTCCTTTTTATGTGTCTGATTGTTCCACTGCTTTGAACGTATTATTGGGTAAGTATTTTGTTCAATTTTTAATAGGCGCAGGATGTTGACTTGACAATTACTTTTTCTTTTATTTTTCTTCTTATTTTTTTGTCAGGCTGCAAGGAACATCCTTATTTTTCCTCCCCTGATAAATAGTTTAAGGAAAATTCATGATGAGATGGCATAAACATATGATGACTTACTTTTTATTGCCAGCAATTGAACATGGTTACTTTTGATACGCGTAATGGTGGATTCTTTAGCACTTGTCAAATTTTATCCACCTAGGGTTATTTAAAATTCTGGAGTTATTTGGGGCAAATGTTGTGAAGAATCCACAGGAGATTCAAATATGAATTTGGGTGCGCATGAAAGAAAAGCATGTGAAAGAAGTAACCTATATGGCAATTTAAAAGTTGCTTTGAAATAACTAAAGGATTTCAAAACAAGTTGAAATTATGTTAGGAAATACTTTGGGCCTATATTAAATGAGGAAGGAAGGTGAGCTTTATGGATCACTTCATGATCCAAAGAGTAAGTTATTAGTGCTTGGCTAGCTGCAGAAAGTTGTTTCTGTATGCAATTGCCCTCTCTCATTATTTTCCTTATTTTTCTACCTGTCAAGATCAAATTCACATAGATTTCTGATTGATAATCGACTTTATTTGTGTAGAAGGATGTAGATATGATCAAATGCATGTGTGTTTTTGCAAACATTATTGAACTATTGTAATATGGTGTGTAGTTGTACTTTGACTGTAGAGACACTTTTGCTTAAAATATGTGCAGTTTAATGAATGTATAATTCCATAAAACTAAAAGTTCCATTTTGATGGTGTCTCTTAAACACACGTCAATCTTTGTATAAAGGACAGTCTAAATCTTCCTATTTTTAATTTTATTGAGAATTTCATTTTCTGGTGTCATTCTTGGATGCATGAATGAACATATAAACCCCAAGTTTCCCCCTATTACCGAAACCTGAAAACCTCCTACCTTTCAGGTGCAAAACAATTTTCTACGATCCTTCAAATTTTTTTAAACACTAAGTTTAAGCCTTATTCTCTCTTCTCTCTCATTGCTTCTGTTTTTGAAACTCCTTTACAAAATAGACTTTTCTTTTTAATGTCTTTTGGTCTCCTCATTTTGTCATTTGAGGAATAATACTATAGAAGACTAGATATAATAACATTGGTTCTATTGCAGTGAACTGAATTGAGTCAGTTATATTGATCCTGCTATTGTCAAAAGAGACCATTGAGTCAGTTATAGAAAGTATTGTAACTTTCATGTTTGTTGCAGCATGTTGAAGTTCCAGTCCCCACTCCGAAGAAGGATGAGCTCTTGCTAAAACTGGAAGCAACTAGTCTAAATCCTATTGATTGGAAAGTTCAGAAAGGCATTATGCGGCCTTTGCTACCTCGCAAGTTCCCTCACATACCTGGTAATTCTTTATTTCTCATTGTTTCTATTAAAAGAAATTATTGCGACACCTTCCTTTACCTAGGGAACACATTTTAATACATAGATCTCATTGACTTTTGTGAATAAGTTAAGCCATAAGTCAAATTTTTATTACTGTTATTATTTTGAAGTCTCGGACAGTTACTTTTTAACAAAGACATGCTGACTATTTATAGGTGCATACGCATGATGGGACAACTAATTTAATTTGTAGATGCCTATTGAAGTTAAATAGGATAGAACTCACTTCTGGATGCTCCTTTAATGGTCACTTTTTAATTAATTACAAAGAGTAATTCCCATGATTCTGGAATACCACAATTGCAAGTAGATACCAAACAGAAAACTTGTACTCTTTTTCCCATTTTGAGTGGACAAGGATTGAATGTTGAGCTCTTCCCCTCCCTTCCAAATGCCATACTTGCAGCACTATGCTATAATGTCTTTAACATTATTTGTGTATGATTTTTGTTAGACATCTTTTTCTCTTCATATTGTTTTTATAAGCTATTGAAAATATATATTTTTCCCACATTTTTTTAACTATGGGTGATTGGGCTGGTTTAGGCTACTCAATTTTACATCATGAAGAATTATTCAATAGCATTTGATGGATGTTACAGTTCAAATTCTTATTTCAATTTTAAGAGGGTGTTGGAGCATGTCACATATCCTTCAATAGCACACAAGTGACCTCTAACTCTGAAAGCAAAAATTGATCTAGTAAATGTCATTCACATGGTTCTGATCGATTTCGCGGCATTCCAAATGTCAAATAAAACTAATATTACTACATTGACACGAGTAACAAGTTGATATACCTATTGGACTGAATTTCTCACTGTTGCTTGCATGTTGTAAATTTTTGGCAAGTGTTGCATTTTCCCTTTTGGCTGAACATGTTTGTTGTTGGAAAAGGTACTGATGTGGCAGGAGAGGTTGTAGAGGTTGGACCAGGAGTCAAAAGTTTCAAAGCTGGTGACAAAGTTCTAGCTAATCTTGGCATTGCTGTGAGTACTCATTTTTATTCTTTTGCCTTTATACCTCCATCAAACGATTTGAATATTCTTTGTCTTAAAAACTGAGGAAGCACGATCATGTTATTGAAAAGATTTGGGTGATTGGGGACAAGAAATGATTAGTTTCCTACAGTGGCAATGGACCTTTTTCCCCCTTCTTTTGTCCCAAATTCTGTGTAGGTAAGATGAAAAAATCACTCTTGGGAGAAATATATATCGAAAGAGATCTTCTCAATAAAGTTAACTTAATTAATAGCTCCTGCCTCCCCTCACCTAAGTGGCACAGTTTGGACAACTGTAACAGATTCAAGCCCTTTGTGATATTTAGAAATTCCTCCCATGCTGTTATTTTGTTGAAAAATCGGAGACCCCACTTGGTGCTGCATAACATTGACAGGGTCGTAAGTGGTGGTAGGGCCAATTTTTGCAGCTGTTGGATATGCATACTGGTGACGACAACAATATATCTTCACATATCGTATTATTCATACATTAAAATAATTTATCAATGGTTCTTATGTGAAATACTCCCCCCCTTCTTACTTATTGCAATTAGTAGTCATGGATGCAAAACATCTCTTTCTTCTAGTCTGAGAGGTTTGACCTTGTGAGAAGTCATTGTTCTCCCCCTGCTTTACTGCCTTTTTTTTTTTTTTTGTTTATGGCCATCACTTTTTTTCTTCTAATAGTTAATTGCTGTAGTGAACTGGGTTTATTCAGACCCTGATTATGGCCTTTTGTAATATTGATAAAATATCATGTTTTGAACCTCCCCCTATCCAAGACATATGAGGCTGTAAGTAAGAATTATAACGTGGATCATTGTGGTACAAGGAACAGGAACAGGAACAGGAAGTGTACACCACTTACCCAGACATGTAAATTGATAGGAGTTAGGCTTATATACAACTTTTATAGATTGTTTAATAGAAGTTAGAGTATTATGAGGTAGTTATTAACTCAATACTCCTAATTGGGACTGGTAGTTTTGAAACTTTTAAATCCTATTTAAGAATATCATTATTACTTTCTATTTTGCATTTCATAAAGGTTATGTGAGAGAAGATAAAGTAGAAAATTTGGTGATATCCAGAATTAGTATACTGCAATGAAACTCTACCACATTTAGAATTAAGCGATCCTTGATCTCACTTGTTAGTAATGCATTCTGGTAACTCTGATCTGTAACAAAGTTGGCCTAGGCATTCTTTTAATGGATTCATTTTCTTAAAAGTTCCTCCTGAATTTGCAGTACAGGCAGTGCTTATCCAGCACTCTCCAGGTCTCACTGATCACCTTGCCAATATTTGACATTCCATCCTGGCTTTAGATAAGATGTGGCATTATTTTTCGCATTAGGTTAGACAATTGGACGTACCAACTCTAGACGTGCTGAATTTCTGGTTACTGGATGTTTCAGCTGTGATTAATACTCAGGCATTAGTTATTAAAATAACCTATATTTTTTTTTTCTCTCTGTTATATATTTGACAGGATGGAGGTGGACTAGCTGAGTTTGCTGTGTCCAAGGAGAAGCTGACAGTTGCTAGGCCAGCTGAAGTTTCAGCAGCAGAAGCTGCAGGCTTACCCATTGCTGGTCTTACAGCTCACCAGGCGCTCACCCAATCCGCTGGGATCAAGCTTGATGGAAGTGGCCAGCAGGCAAACATTTTGATCACTGCCGCCTCAGGTGGTGTAGGTCTCTACGCGGTTCAACTGGCAAAGCTTGGAAACACACATGTGACTGTCACGTGCGGGGCACGCAACATTGAGTTGGTCAAGAGCTTAGGGGCCGATGAGGTTCTCGACTACAAGACTCCGGAAGGGGCAGCTCTGAAGAGCCCGTCTGGTCGGAAATATGACTTTGTGATCCACGGTGCTACTGGCATTCCTTGGTCAACTTTTGAGCCAAATCTGAGTGAGAAAGGGAAGGTGTTCGATTTAACTCCCAGCTTAAGTTCCATGGCGACTTTTGCTCTAAAGAAAATTACCTTCTCCAAGAAGCAACTGCTGCCAGTTTTTGTAAATGTCAAGAGTGAGAACCTGGATTATCTTGTTAAGTTGGTGAAGGAAGGTAAACTTAAGACTCTGATTGACTCGAAGCATTCCCTGAGTAAGGCTGAAGATGCTTGGGCAAAGAGTTTTGATGGCCATGCTACTGGGAAGATCATCGTCGAGCCTTTCTAAAATATAATATGCTTGGAATTGTTAGATTCCTATATAATTAAATGAGACTGTTATATCTTATTCGTACATAAAGAAAACTATATGTTTGTGCAGTTAAATCACACATTTGACCAGATATTGTAAATAATCAATATTATGCAGTGTGTTCTTGTAGCTGTAATTGTTGTTCGGGCATTCGCATATGTTTATGTATACGTGCATTCTATGTAAAATTAAGATAGAATCCCCAAAACTTTTCATATTGGCTTATCTATTCCTAGGCTAAAATAAAAATGAGCTCTCTCTCTTCAACTCTTTGGCTGCATCACTCTTTTGCTCTTTCTCTCTCCCTCTCTCATGACTAAGCTCAAGAATTGTTGGTTGTGTGGGATGCTGGGTTGCCTCCTTTGAGTTGTCTCAAGGGGATTGATTGGTTGAGGCATTTCATTTTGTTATTATTATATTTTTAAATTTTCACAATATTTTCTTTGCTGGTCTCGGTTAATATAGAAAAATAATATTTAAATAGTATAGAGAAATGAATGCAAATGCTCTTTCTCTCTATAAGCATATTTCAAGTTTGTTTGGTTTTACAAATGTACCCTTCTTGTGAGGCTTGGCAAAGTTAACTACTTTGTTCTTTCTTTAAACAACTCCATTTTGTTATGGAGTAATCGGAACACACAACTTCTACTTGATCTCAACATTAATACAATATTGTTTGTTCAAAGGTAGAATTTTCAAATTCCCTTCCACGATCACTTTGGATGTGTTTGATAACGCACATTTTCTCATTCTGTATTCTTTTGAAAATGGCCTTAGCTTGATCAGAGGTCTCTGCCTTTTTTTCTTAGCATCATCACCCATGTGTATTTGAAGTAATCATCTACTCTCACCATGATGCACATTTTTTCTCCCAAGCATACAAAACGTGTCCAAAACCATGACAAGTACCATACACAAAAACAAGGATTTCCCTCAAAACATCAGAGTTAACATAAACTTCTACTAAAACCCTTGCAAATCCCAATGGGAGATGAATTTACTTTACCCAAATTGGAATGGAGGACATAGAAAGCTTTAACAGCTGCATACCAGGTTGCCATCTTCCAAGGATGATCAGCTTATTGGTTATACGCAGCGTTTTAGCCTCAAGAACCTTATCTCTGGTTTAATCACCATTGAAGCAGAAGATCAACAAACTATTTTTCCAGAGAAATAACCTCTACTTTACCGTACTCACTCCACACTTGGCACAACAGCAATGCTAATTGTCTAATCGATCTCCACCACAACAGAACATGTAAGAAAGTTCTGACACCAAAAAGAAACATGTAATATTGAACAAACCCGTGTTCAAACAATCTAGTATCAACTATGAAAGTAACATTAATTGCTTTTTCCATCTAAACACAATAATTGGCATTGATAAACCCGAGGTTTCTAGTTTTTATTTTTTTTTATTTTTTTATTTTTATTTTTTATTTTACCTAAGGTTTAACAATGTTGACACAGTTTTCGAGATGGGTGGCTCAGCGATCTGATAGATGCAATCTACATAATGAGAAATAGGATAAGAGCTTGCCGGGTGTGCTAGCGGGGGATAACTTTGATGCCTAAGTTAGTAAATTATTTTTCACAAAGGAAAAACTAAGGAATTCTTGAGTGTGATCAACCAAATACCTGGTTGGAGCTTCTCTTTTATAGGCATCAAGTAGCCGTTATTGTTGAGTACTAGCCCTTGAAATCTTGGCCCCACATTTCCGAGGAGTCCAGTGACATGCTGAAATCGTGTTTATAAGATCGTGGCGGATCATGGGATCGTGGGTCCTGTCAAAGCCTCGGCTTCCTTTGTACAAAACGTGGGTTTATGTTCTTTAGCTCGGCCACGCTCATTTTGCACGTGGTTTGGTGCTTTATGCTTGGCCACGTTCACAATGAACAATTGGCCACATTCATCCAACTCTTTAGACAGTTGGATCCCCACTGTATTCTTATGGGCTGATACAATTTGATCTGGGCCTTTTATTCATGGGCCTACATAATAATTATTTGGTTTGGGGGCCCTTTATTGGTATCTTGGTTGATCCATTACCCCACAGTTACCCCAAAATTTCTTTTACCATAGTAGATTATGGAAATTCCATGTTTTCAGAATGGATCGGTTTCCAGAGATACCGACTTATCTTCAGTGTCAACTTTTTCTTCTTTTGATTGTT
Organism: Corylus avellana; assembly: GCF_965113065.1. NCBI lineage: Eukaryota > Viridiplantae > Streptophyta > Magnoliopsida > Fagales > Betulaceae > Corylus > Corylus avellana. The sequence goes on from NC_142491.1 coordinate 2,957,665, forward strand.
TTTTCAAAACTTTTTCAATTTTATCTTCTCGAGCCAGACTTTTGAGTCTGTTAAGCTTCTTGAGTTAGAGTGTCTGTTGGACTTCTCGAATTATGTTATATGTGTCTTTTGGACTTCTCGAGTTACGCTGTACGTGTCTTTTGGACTTCTCGAGTTATGCTATACGTGTCTTTTGGACTTCCCGAGTCTGACCATATTGAGATTGTTCAACTTCTCGAGCCATTGAGAACAACTGTTTGTCATATGTATTTTTTCGAGGTGGTTGCCACGTGTCGAAAGGTGTGTGGTTGGCGAGGCGTGCCTTTTGAGAGTAGTCATGTCGAAATACCTTCTCGAGGTAACCCTAAGGCCGCGCATTGCGCCGTCACCCTCTTTTTCACTCGATTGCCTACTCCCCCACGCCCTTATAAAAGAAGTCCATCGTTTTCCTCTCATTTCTCCTTTGCACATTTTCGACCTCCATTGTTGCTCTGCGAATTCTCTGTTCCTGCTCTGCAAAAAGCTCAATTCTTTCCTCCATTTCTCTTCCTCCCGACTTGTTTCCACTCTTATCATTTTTTCCAAATACTATTTTTTTAGGGTAGTATTTTTTAGGGTTTTAGTTGACCAAATTCCTTCTTTGGAACCCTTTGTGAGTCAAGACAGCCCAATGTTCAGATATCTTCATTTTCTTCTTCCGTTAATTGAACCTGCAGTAGACCATCTTCGACTGAGCGTTGCTCATTTGTTGATTCAAGGTGGTTATCCCTACATTCCTCGCCTGCTAATTCCCAGTGTTCTAATTCACTGTTATTTTTAACAAGTAAGGTTGCCTAAACAGCTTTCGCTTACTTGGGTTTTTTTTTATTTTTTATTTTTATTTTTATTTCAAACTACATCATACACATCATGCAACCATAAAGAAGTCTACCGAAGGGTCGGTAAGGATACACACTCTGTGAAGATAGTGAGCTTGGAGGATGAGCTAGAGGCTTGTCGATCTTACAGTGTCTAGAACTTGCAAAGGGTTTGTAAGTGTTTCTACTGTTTATAGTCTCAAGGTCTTCATATAGTGCTTTCTTGTGTTTGGCGGCCCGCGAGTGGTTTTTCCTTTGATTGGTTCAAATGGTTTTCCACTTCATCAATAAATCTTGTGTTGTGGTTGTGTGGATGTTTTTTATTATTATTTTTGTTTAATATTAAGCATAGCTATTTATTTTTCTAAGATAAACTGCTTATGCGGTTGATTTGGTTATATAAATTGCTTATGTGTTTGATTTGGGGGGTAAACATGATTCTCATATTCTTTCACATCTATCCCACAATCCAAACCTATCAAGATTGATGAGGATCGTAGTTATCATATGAAAAAGAGGAAGCCCAAGCCTAATCCTAGATAATTGGATTAGGATGAGGAGAGACTAGTTATGTTATCTTTATCTAGTTAGTTTATCTTTATGTATTCTTTAGTTTATCGTAGCAAATACATCCTGTTAGGATTCTGTTGTCTTTATCTTTAAGAGTTAGAAGTGTGCACGCATATATGTTCACGTAGGGCTATTTATTGAGCATTAGCAGTAGGAAAAGGATTGAAGAAATTATCTAGCACCTTGTGTGTAAAGGGTGATCTCCCACCTCAAGTGGAGTACTATCAATCATATTTCTCTTTTCACTTCAATACTCATCCGTATTTTATCTATCCCACAACCCAAACCTATCAACCTAGGTCATAGATAAAGCTCATAGGTCTACATTATACTCTTATTGCTTGGTTGATATTACAATACAAATGCTCCTATTTATAGAATAATGTAAATAGATAAGTATGGTAAATGTTGTGACAAATATTCACCTAAATTAATAGGCGAATATTTGCTACGTTTTACTTGTAAGTGCACAATGTCAAAATAATAATATAGCAGACAAATACGATATCATTCTCACGAGAATTGGTAAATTATGCTTAGAATGTAATTTCCTATTTAATTAACAGAATTAAATCAATTGTCACATATTGAATTAAAATAAAGAAATAAAATAAAAGATTAACTAAACTAAAAAGGATTAAGGTTTTAAAATCTACCGCTAACCACACTCACATAAGATTAACAATGTGCTAATATTTCAATTATATCTAGATATCCAATGTTTGTCAACCTAAGAGCATGATATCTACTCATTAAGCTATTAATTTTCCTAAACAACGAACTAAGCATGGTGTCTACTCTAATTCTTTTCTCCCTCAAAGGATTTAGCATGGTATATATTAAGTTGTTCTTTAAGGAAGCATAAATCTATGGAAATCGACAATCACACAAGGCCTAGGACATGGTATCTACTTTCAGTTCCCCATATTGATTAGCCCAAAAACCTGTGATAGGGTTCTTTTGTCACTCTATTAAGCCCAAAATTCAATCATCTAAATAACATAAATCCAAACACTTGCATATGATCAAACACATTCATATGAAGAATTCAAGTAAATAGGAAGTAATCAAATTAAACACCCAAACAATAATTGTAGCAAATGTGCCAATATTGTAATCCTAAACAAACATGATTAGGGTTTCAAACTAGCCCTAATTAAATTACTAACTACATGACAAAAATAAAAGGGGAAGAGAAGAAAAACTCAAACTCCTTTTGATATAGCCTTCAGTTCTTTTACAAAGCTTGTGTCTGTTTCTCCACACTTGAGTTTGAAGAATAAAGGGTCTGTTTATAGAGCTTAGGAAAATATAGAAGCCCTAGAAAACCTAATAAAATCGGAGGTTTATTTCCTAGTACAAGTAGGACTTTGAAAACCAAATTTGGGTTGAAAAAAAAGTCTGGCCGCATATTCCAATGCCCTAGTGCACGAGTGCGCTTGATCCCAAGTGCGGTACACTCGAGCCCAAGCCTGCGCTCGATCCTTGCCTGTGTGTGCTTGAGCGCTGATGCGCTCGAGCCTTCTTCTTGTGCACGCGGATTGCTACGCTTGCTCCTTGTTCTCTGGTGCTTGAGCGTTGTTGTGCTTGAGCCTAGGTGTATGTGCATTCGAGCGCATGCCTGCGCTCGAGCCTAGTCTGTATATGCTCGATCTCAACCTCTAGATTTTCCAAAAAATGTCCTTTTAAGTTCGAAATTTTCAGAAATACTTCATTTTCTTTAAAAACCTATAAAAAGACATAAAACACAAAAATGAAACAAATCATCTCAAAATAACAAAACTAAAGGATTAACATATGTAAATTAAAGGGTTAAAATATGTATATTTTAGTACTTATTGGTAAACAAATCTGATTGATTTGATTACTATCAAACCTCATTGCAATAACTTTTATACAAGGTAAATAACATTCAATATCAATTTAATATTTTTCTTTTCAATATAGGAAATATATTCTCTAACATTATCAAAATCTTAAGCTTATAACAATAGATAAATTTAATCACTTAATTATTAGTTTAACAATTAGACTCAAAAGTAGACCAGGAATTTCCATTGCATAGTAAATTCTTCGGAGCTGCTCCATTTGGGGTCTTGTAGTCAAGAACCTCATCAGTCCCTAGGCTCTTGAAAAGTTGAATGTTGCGGGCCCCACACGTGGCTGTCGCGTGAGCATTTTCCAGCTTGGCCACTTGAACTACATGGTAACCCACGCCACCTGAAGTGAAGCGGCAGTTATCAGAATGTTTGCCTTCAGCCTTCTTGCCACTGCCAATCTGCCATCAAGCTTGATACCGGCAGCTTGGGTGACAGCCTGGTGAGCAGTCAAGCTTGCAATGGAGAGGCCAACAATTTCGGCTGCTGAAAGTTCAAGTGGTCTTGCAACTGTCATGCTTTCCTTGGTCAGAGCAAACTTGGCTGGTCCACCTCCTTTCTGTCATTCAAGAACCCTGACATCAAGGGTGTGTTTGGTGAACCCTTTTTGATGTGGATGGACGTGTGAAAAGTAAAAATTTTTATTTTGTTGTGATTTTTTTTTATTTGAATAGTAATATAAAAGTGAAAAAATAAATAAAAATGTTTTGATGTTGATTTTTTTTTTTTAAAATGAAGCGTGAATAGTGTTAATGGAAGGAAAAGTGGTTGCCAAACAGTGCCTTAGACACTAAATTGAGAGATTTTAATTTTTAAGGAGATGAGTGCACAAATGCTCAAAGAGATTAAGTGAATTAGAGTTTTAAAGTTTAAGAAGATAAGTGAACAAACGTAAGTTCAATGGATTTAAATGAAGTTTTTCTATAAAAATAAAAAGGGTAACAAATACATTGGATGTGCAGCCATTTTTGAAACTATACGTAAACTCACTTAATTGCAGTGTAAAACACAATGGCAAACTCAATCCAAATCCCTAAGAAAGACCAACCTATCTTGAAACCAACACAGATATGAAAGAATTGAACAAAATTACCAACTGGCCATCCAATCCATTCAAAAATTTACCACATACCTCAAGAGTCACCTTCTTGTCAAAAATCTCCCCAATTTGTCAAAAAGAATTGTCATGCAGTCAAATTTCTCAAAGAAGTCGATCAAGAACTCAAATAATGGTTGAAGAGCATAGCTTTTCTTCCCTAATAGATTAGATGGATTGTCATTACTTCATTTTTTCAGTGTTGCCGTCTTTTAGCCTGGTTTTTTGGTTGCAATGCTCTGATTTGGTTTTGTTAGCAATGATTTCTCTTACCCTAATTTTTACCTAATTTGTTTTTTTACCCACATTTGTATCAAGAAAATACTAATGCCATATGAAAGCTTTGTTATATTGCCACGTGCCCTGAATCTGATGGGGAGGGGTGGTGGGCGTTGAACTTCAACTTGCATTGTTGCGTGGTTGACTTTTTCAGCTCTAAAGTTGGTAATCATCGTTGGCCTTTTTTGACTTTTTGAGCTCTAAAGTTGCGTGGTTGACTTTTTGACCTCTAAAGTTGTTAAGCTTGTTTGGGAAGATGATTCTTTCTAATTTTTCTTTTTTAGTTGATTTGATATTATTAATACTCAATTCAACTAAATTTTTTTTAACTTTATTCAAAATTTTATATTCTTCCAACAACTCAAACATAATTTTAATTATTTTTTCTTTTCAATATTCGCAATTATAAATTCAAGTTCAGTAAAATAGAAAAACAAAAATCGCCAATCCAAACGAGTCTTAACTTTTCCTTTTTTGAGCTGAAAAGTTAACGTTGCTTGGTAACCACTCTATCTAATGGTCCTGGTAGCCATGCAATGGCGGCCAATTATATCTGACAGCTACCACGAAGAAGACTTATCAATTTCAAAGAAAAAACACGAGTCAAAATTTGACCGTTTGCCAAACGGTCTTTGTCATTTGCGCAACCGTCAACGTTCTTAATCCACGAACTTCCCCTTAACATATATATAGAAGATCCTCGATCTCTCTGCACAGAAACACCGTTAACTTTCTTATCTGTGAGTATGGCAGCAAACCTTATGCATGCGGTTCAGTACGATGGCTATGGTGGAGGATCAGCTGGTTTGAAGGTTATTTTCATGTTCATTCTTTTTTAATTTTCTATATATATTTTTTTATTAGTAATCACAAATTTATTTGCGCAAGCCAAGCACGTATGGTTTATGTTCTATTTAATTAAATCAAAATATTTAGGAGGAATTGGGATGTACGTGTATAAATGGCTTCTTATATGTTCTTTTTTTTTTGATGTATGTATGTGTATAATATTTAAGGGCCGGAAATCGGATAATTCAGTTATAAAAATGAGATTTTCGCATTTCGCACCGCCATAGTCGGTAAAGTTAGAATTTTCACCGACTTATATTCTGCCAACTCTATTTTCCATTACCGACATGATTACAGTGACAGTCAGTAATGTTAGTAAGCAAAGAAATGAAAAAGTTGGTCAGTAAAGTCGGTTCGGTTAGAAAATGTTTACCGCCTACTGGCCATCAGTTAAGCAGTGTTAGTAGGTGTCTGTCGGTTTTCGGTCAGTACTCGGCTGGCAAGCAGTAGGCGCGCGGTTATTTTGCAAAGTAATGTATGCGTGTGTGTTGCAATTCCCCTCTTTTCACTTCTGTTAATGACTTGGTTTTTTTTTTAAAATTTTTAAATTTTTTTAAATTTTTTTATTTTTATCTTCAAGTTTGCCGACTCTCTTTTTGATTTTTTTTTTTTATTTAATAGTTAAAGTTGTGGAATGTATAAAATCCTAAGAACATTTAAAAACTGGACAAGAAGTGTAAGAATTTGAGAAGCACTGATTTGGTTAACTTACCAAAACAGTGGGTAGAGTTCTCATTTATAACCAAAGCTTCTACAGAGCACTAAGAGTGCAAATTACAAAAAGGAAATGCCATGTGTCTATGAGAGAAAATTACAAAAGCAGCCTAAGGTGTACAATAGAAACCAAACTAAAAATATAAAATAAGAGACTTCTATCTTAGGCTGAGAAGCAGCCGTAGCAGCCATGATATCATGCAGGAAACCAGGAGCTCAAATGACAGCATGAAACAAGGAACCAGAAATCAAGGAATGAGGGTGAGCTTCAGAGTCGGCTATGTTGAGTTTGAGGAGCACATGTGTTGTCTTGAGATATAGCTTTAACACTCCCCTGAAAACTGATGGGGCTGGAGCAACCTTCCGTTTGTTACATAAAACGGAACACCAATGTTTTATTTTTTATTTTTTGCGAAGGCTTGGGTCTTCAAACTGTACCTCAAGTCTAAAATTAGGCTAACTATTGACCAAGAAGAGAAGAGCCAACAATATGCTTAAATGAGCCTCGGTATTTAAACATTACCATAAGGTTAGAAATAAATGGCATGGGTCTTTAAACATTACTACAATGCCAGAAATAACCCCAACTATGGGCCAAGAAAAGAGCCAACAAAGAGCTTAAGGTGGAATGGGTCTTTAAACATTACCACAATGCCAAAAATAAGACCAACTATGGCCGAAGAGATGCCACTTGGGATGATTTTTTTTTTTTTTTTTGAAATACAGCACCCACTAGTGCTCGTTTAAGATTGCATTTGAGAAATAAAGCTTTTAAGTAAAAAGCGTTTTCTTGGCGAAAGCCTCATTTAAGCTTTTGTCAAAAAGAAAACTCCTTTACACAATAGACTTTTCTTTTTAATGTCTTTTGGTCTCCTCATTTTGTCATTTGAGGAATAATACTATAGAAGACTAGATATAACATTGGTTCTATGGCAGTGAATTGAATTGAGTCAGTTATATTGATCCTCTATTGTCAAAAGACATCATTGAGCAGTTATAGAAAGTGTTGTAACTTTCATGTTTGTTGCAGCATGTTGAAGTTCCAGTCCCCACTCCGAAGAAGAATGAGCTCTTGCTAAAACTTGAAGCAAGTAGTCTAAATCCTCTTGATTGGAAAATTCAGAAAGGCGTTATGCGGCCTTTTGCACCTCGCAAGTTCCCTCACATACCTGGTAATTCTTTATTGCTCATAGTTGCTCCTTTAATGGTTACTCATTAATTAATTACAAAGAGTAATATCTATGATTCTGGAATACCACAATTACAAGTAGATACCAATTAACAGAAAACTTGTCCTCTTTTCCCCTTTTTTAGTGGACAAGGATTGAATGTTGAGCTCTTCCCCTGCCTTCCAAATGCCATGCTTGCAGCACTATGCTATATTGTCATTGGCATTTGTGTATGATTTTCGTTACACATCTTTTTCTCTTCATATTGTTTTTATAAGCCATTGAAAATATATCTTTTTCCCACATTTCTTTAACTGTGGGTGATTGGGCTGGTTTAGCCTACTCAATTTTACCTCATGAAGAATTATTCAATAGCATTTGATGGATGTTTCAGTTCACATTCTTATTTCAATTTTAAGAGGGTGTAGGAGCATGTCACATATCCTTCAATAGCACACAAGCGACCTCAAACTCTGAAAGCAAAAATTGATCTAGTAAATGTCATTCACATGGTTCTGATCGATTTTGTGGCATTCCAAATGTCAAATAAAACTATACTAATAAAACTAATATTACTACATTGGACTGAATTTCTTACTGTTACTTGCAAGTTGTAAACTTTTGGCAAGTGTTACATTTTTCTCTTTCGGCTGAACATGTTTGTTGTTGGAAAAGGTACTGATGTGGCAGGAGAGGTTGTAGAGGTTGGACCAGGAGTCAAAAGTTTCAAAGTTGGTGACAAAGTTGTAGCTTGGCTGAGCATTTCTGTGAGTACTCATTTTTATTCTTTTGCCTTTATATCTCCCCTCAAATGATTTGAATATTCTTTGTTTTCAAAACTGAGGAAGCACGATCATGTTATCGAAAAGATTTGGGTGATTGGGGACAAGAAATGATTAGTTTCCTACAGTCGCATGGACCTTTTTCCCCCTTCTTTTGTCCCAAATTCTGTGTAGGTAAGATGAAAAAATCACTCTTGGGAGAAATATATATCGAAAGAGAGCTTCTCAATAGAGTTAACTTAATTAATAGCTCCTGCACTCCCCTCACCTAAGTGGCACAGTTTGGACAACTGTAACAGATTCAAGCCCTTTGTGATATTTAGAAATTCCTCCCATGCTGTCATTTTGTTGAAAAACCAGAGACCCCACTTGGTGCTGCATAACATTAACAGGGTCGCAAGTGGTGGCAGGCCAATTTTTGCTGCTGTTGGATATGCATACTGGTGACGACAACAATTTATCTTCAAATATCGTATTTTTTCATACATTAAAATAATTTATCAATGGTTCTTATGTGAAATACTCCCCCCGTCTTACTTATTGCAATTAGTAGTCATGGATACAAATCATCTCTTTCTTCTAGTCTGAGAGGTTTGACCTTGTGGAGAGGTTGACATTGTTCTCCACTGCTTTACTGCGTGTTTTTCTTTTTTCTTTTTTCATGGCCATCATTTTTCTGCTTCTAATAGTTAATTGCTGTAGTGAACTGGGTTTATTCATCTCTCTGTCTCGCTCTTGCTGCCTTTAGTTTGATCTCCAAGCCAAGCAACAAAGGATTTGGGGGGTAATCAGACCCTGGTTATGGCCTTTTGTAATATTGATAAAATATTACAAAAGGCCAGCTGAAGTTTCAGCAGCAGAAGGTGGACTATATTTTTTATTCTCTGTTGTTATATATTTGACAGGATGGAGGTGGACTAGCTGAGTTCGCTGTGTCTAAGGAGAAGCTGACAGTTGCTAGGCCAGCTGAAGTTTCAGCAGCAGAAGCTGCAGGCTTACCCATTGCTGGTGTTACAGCTCTCCAGGTGCTCACCCAATCTGCTGGGATCAAGCTTGATGGAAGTGGCCAGGAGGCAAACATTTTGATCACTGCCGCCTCAGGTGGTGTAGGTCTCTACGCGGTTCAACTGGCAAAGCTTGGAAACACACATGTGACTGCCACGTGCGGGGCACGCAACATTGAGTTGGTCAAGAGCTTTGGGGCCGATGAGGTGCTCGACTACAAGACTCCGGAAGGGGCAGCTCTGAAGAGCCCGTCTGGTCGGAAATATGACTTTGTGATCCACTGTGCTCTTACTGGCATTCCTTGGTCAACTTTTGAGCCAAATCTGAGTAAGAAAGGGAAGGTGTTACATTTATCTCCCAGCCCAAGTTCCATGGCGACTTTTGCTCTAAAGAAAATTACCTTCTCCAAGAAGCAGCTGGTGCCGGTATGGGCTAGTGTCAAGAGTGAGAACCTGGATTATCTTGTTAAGTTGGTGAAGGAAGGTAAACTTAAGACTGTGATTGACTCGAAGCATTCCCTGAGCAAGGCTGAAGATGCTTGGGCTAAGAGTATTGATGGTCATGCTACTGGGAAGATCATCGTGGAACCTTTCTAAAAATTAAAATATAATTTGCTTGGAATTGTTGGATTCCTATATAATTAAATGAGGGTGTTGTATCTTATACTCGTGCATAAAGAAAACTATATGTTTGTGCAGTTAAATCAGACATTTGACCTGATATTGTAAATCATCAATATTATGCAGTGTGTTCTTGTAGCTGTAATTGTTGTTAGAGCATTCACATATGTTTATGTATACGTGCATCCTACGTAAAATTTAGATAGAATCCCCAAAACTTCTCACTTTGGCTTATCTATTCCTACGTTAAAATAAAAATGAGCTCTCTCTCATCAACTCTTTGGTTGCATCACTCTCTTGCTCTTTCTCCCTGTCTCTCTATCTCTCATGACTAAAACATGAGTTCACATAAACTTCTACTAAAACCCAAGCAAATCCCAATCTAATCTAATCTAATCTTCAAATCTAATCTTCAGTGACTCAGCATAAAGGGTCTTACCAATAGTATTGGCAATATGGCTTAGAGTATGTTTGAAATTGTATTTGAAAATTAGAGCTTTTACGTCAAAAAACGTTTTTGGCAAAACCTTCATTTTTAAGCTTTTTTAAAAAATGTGTTTTAGCAACTTTTAGAATGAAAAGGTCAAAAAAGTAGTTTTGAAATTTTTTTACCAAAGATGCTAGCTTTTGTTTAACACAGCTTTTTAGTTACTAAACACACTTTTTAAACTCTCAAACGCAATCCCAAACATGAGAATATTTGCGATTGTGTTTGAGAAATAGAACTTCTAAGTCAAAAAAACACTTTTTGACAAAAGTTTGATTTTCAAACTTTTGCCAAAAGTACATTTTGACAATTTTTTCGGTTTTTTAGACCTTTAAAAGCGCTTTCAATTTATTTTACCAAAAAGATACTTTTTTCTTCAAACAGACTTTTTTAGTGTTAAACATACTTTTAGACTTCTCAAACACACACCCAAACGTGCTTAATACACAATGCGTTTTAACCTCAAGAACCTTATATCTGGTTTAATCACCATTGAAGCATAAGATAAACAAACTATTTTTCCAGAGAAATAACCTCTACTTTACCATACTCACTCCACACTTGGCACAACAGCAAAGCTAGTTGTCTAATCGATCTCCACCACAACGGAATATGTAAGAAAGTTGTGACACCAAAAAAAAAAAACACGTAATACTCAACAGCAAAGCTAGTTGCTTTTTCCCATCTAAGCACAATATTTGACGTTGATAAACATGAGGTTTCCAGCAGGCATATTGTTTTCACCTAAGGTTCAACAATGATCTTCCCAGTTGCATGGCCATCAATGCTCTTGGCCCAAGCATCTCTGGCCTTGGCCAGAGCATATTTTGAGTCAATCACTGTCTTGAGCTTCCCTTCCTTCACCAAGTTAACAAGATAATTGAGGTTCTCACCCTTGGGAATTAACATCAGTGGCAGCAGTTGCTTCTTACAGAAGGTAATTTTCTTCAGGGCAAAACTCACCAACGCACTAGGACCAGGAGTAAGATCAATTACCATCCCATTTGGGCTCAAATTAGGCTCAAAAATAGACCAGGGAATTCCCATTGCACAATGAATTACGGCATCATATTTTTGACCAGATGGGCTCCTCAGAGATGCTCCATCTGGGGTGTTGTAGTCAAGAACCTCATCAGCCCCTAAGCTCTTGACAAGTTGAATGTTGCGGGTGCCACAAGTGGCTGTCACGTGAGCATTTCCCAGCTTGGCCAGTTGAACTGCATAGTGACCCACGCCACCTGAAGCGGCAGTTATCAGAATGTTTGCCTTATTGCCACTGCCATCAAGCTTGATGCCGGCAGCTTGGGTGACAGCCTGGTGAGCAGTCAAACCTGCAATGGAGAGGCCTACAACTTCAGCTGCTGAAAGTTGAGGTGGTCTTGCAACTGTCCAGCTTTCCTTGGTGACAGCAAACTCGGCTAGTCCACCTCCTTTCTGGCATTCATTTATATAATTCAACAACCATAACAGACATCGTTACCATAGATGACATGAATTGATGTGGTATAAAGGGGTTGTTTGTTAAACAACTGCCATCCCCGGCCCAAATACTATTTATGTTTGGTTAAAAAAAAAAAAAAAAAAGTGTAATAGTTAGTATAGAAAAGTGAAAAAATGGTATTGAAAAGTAGAAAAGTTTTGTTTTGTAGTGATTTATTTTTTATTTGAATAGTAGTAAAAAGTAAACAATGTAAAATAAAAAATGAGAATGTTTTGATGTTGATTTTTTTGAAAAAAGATCGAAATGAATAGTATTTGGGGGTGGGAGGGTACTGTTTAACAAATGAGCACTGATTGGCAGCACGCGCGGGCGTGGCACGCCCAGACTGCCCAGTGCAAAATTTTTTTTTTTTTAAGATCAACAGCACAGGCGTGCAATGCACGCCGCGTGCTGTTGATCTTTACCCTTAACAAATACCCTCAAAGTTTTGAATTTTTTTGTGTTGAAAAGTGAAAAAAGTTTTGTTTTTATTTTTTATTTTTATTGGAATAGTAATAAAAAGTAAACAATATGATATAAAAAGTAAAAAAAATAAGAATGTTTTGATGTTAATTTTTTTAAGGAAATAAAGTGTGAATAGTATTGAGGGGAAATGGAAGGGTTGCCAAACGGTACTTAAGCTAACGGGAGAACAAAATATCCAAAACCTTACCAAGACGTTACCCATAGCTACAACTTTATCACCAGCTTTGAAGTTTTCTACTTTTGATCCAACCTCTGTAACCTCGCCTGCCACATCAGAAGCTGTTCCAACAAGGATTTTATTTAGCAAACAATACAATGTTTTTTTTTTCTTTCTTAAGTTTTGCTGGCATTGAAAAGAAACTTTAAGACACAAATTATTAAGGTTGGGAGGAAAATATTGTCTCGGAAAATGTTAGAATATACGAAAAATATAATATATTTTCTGTATATTCCATAATTAGATTGATATCAAATATTGTTTACTTATTACTACTCTATAAATAAGGACCTTTGTATCGTAAATCTATTCAGAGTGATGGACGTAGGTATTTAACACTGAACCAACCGAAAATTCTGTGATCTTTTTCTATATTGTTTCGGCTCTATTTTCACCTCATCATTATTTCGACAAAAAAGAATCGTTGTTACAAAGCAACCAGCATCAAAGCAGGGGTAAGGGTAGTTGAAAGCTAAGGAAAAACAGATTTACCAGGTATGTGAGGGAAGTTGCGAGGAAGAAATGGGCGTAGCAGGCCATTCTGAAGTTTCCAATCAACTGGATTTAGACTAGTTGCTTCTACTTTTAACAAAACCTCATCTTCTTTTGGAGTGGGAACTGGAACTTTAACTTGCTGCAAAACAATCAAGGAATTCACAAGAGATTCAGTTGAAGTAGCCATGGGATCTCAGTAGTATATATAGATTCAGTGGCTTCAATGCTTGAGAAATTAAGCAATCAGCAAAAATAAAAATAAAATGAATTCAAGAACTTCAAGAATTCAAGATTATCTACAGATTTTAGATATCAGTGTTTCTCACGAAATTTGAAGATAAACTTCCATTACAAGATCCAATTTGTTTTTCGTGTCCATCGATTTAGCATTTGAATAGGGCTGATGAGTTTGGTTGTTGGATTCTCTGTTGCCTAGTAAGTAGTTTGTGAATGTTTTCAACCTCCAGATTTACACTCTTATTAAATCATTGGTGAAGATTGTGAACAAACATAGGCATAAATTCTGGAAATCTCATCGGTTACACTGTTAATTAAGCTAATGTTTGTGGGATGAATAACTTCTAAACTGAACAAGAACAAGGACACGACAATGGAAAACAAATTCTTCCTCTCTCTCTCTCTCTTGGATGGACACGAAAAACAAATTGGATGTTGTAATGGAAGTTTATCTTCAAATTCGTGAGAAACACAGATCTCTAAAATCTGTAGATGATTTCGGCGTCAGTTACGGTGGTTTCTGTTGAGTGGGGTTTAGGGGATGAAGGGGCGACACAAAGACAAACTGTGAGCGTAGTTTGTTTTAAGGATTTGGTGTTTCTATGTCTATCGTATTCTGTGTTCTTATCCGACGTGTAGACTTCTAATTGGATGCTGTAAAATAAGGATTTACAGCTCATCCCGATAGAAGGGGCTCTCTTAACATCAAATCCTAACTGAGAGTTGATATTGAAAATTAAACTTTTTAAAATTGTAGATACTAAATTGAGAGATTTTAAAGTTTAATGCATTAATTTTGGTGTTTAATAACTCTAAAAAAATTTTGATCGAGGAATTAAGTGAAGTTTTTTTTTTTTTTTTTGACATGTCCACACAAGGGAATGGGGAAAGGGGATTCGAACTAGTGATCTCCGCTTCATGAAGCATGATCCCGATTGAACTACTCCTTGAAGATAAGTGAAGTTTTCCTATAAAAATAAAAATGGTAACAAATACAATGGATATGCAACCATTTATGAAACCATAAGTAAACACCTTAAAATATTTTTTAACAGAAAACATTTTACGTCGAAACAAACTGATCAGCATTAATTGCCGTGTAAAACACAATGGCAAGCTCGATCCAAATCCCTAAGAAAGACCAACCTTTCTTGAAACCAACACAGATATGAAAGAAATGCACAAAATTCCAAACCCAATCCTGAAACTATCTTCACGCAACTTTCAGGAAGCAGTATTTAATTGAAAGTATATATATATAAACAAAGAAAATGAAAGAGAATTAATAATAAACCTGTAAGCCATTTGGCCCTCCACCATAGCCACTGTACTGAACTGCATTCATGAGTTGCGTTGCCATATTTCAGGAAAACCAGTGTGGAGATGTTATATATATATATATATATACTCAGGAAAAAAAAAAGAAAAAAAAAATTTAACCGTATGCACCGAATAGTTCGGAAACAGTTGCCTTATAAAATGTTTTTCCGTTGAAAGCTTTTTGTGGCAAATCATAAAAATATTAAAAAAAAAAAAAAAAAAACCCTGAAAACATGAGTTCCGACAGGTTTTGGAGGTGGTCCGGTAGGGTTCGGTGTGAGAAGAAGAAAAACTCGAAAAATAGTTTACAAAAATAAAAAAATAATAATAATAATTTTCCGTAACTAAAGAAGCTTTTTTTTTTGTTAAATTGAAAATATTTCGGGTTAACTATTATTTTTGCTTGCACCAAACATTGAAAAAAAAAAAAAATTACCATAAAATATTTTACACCGCATCAAACGGGGCTTAAATTTGTATATTTTACAAGTTATGTCCTCAGACAGATGGTGACTATAGAGCTGTCATTTTTGGTCAAGATAAAGATTTTCCTAACCCATTTCTAGGTCATGTTTTGCATAATTATAATAATATTAAAAGCATAAAGAATTCTTTTGGGAGAGCTTGTGTGCGTTTTGATGTCTAAGCAAGGGTTGTAAATGTACTTTTTCTAAACTTTGAATCTATCTTAGTGTTGATTTTTTGGATTTGGCTTCCCCGAGGGCCCGAAGTGGTTTTGCCTTTGATGTGTTGTCCAAAGGGTTTCTACTTTGTCATAAAAAATATGGGTGTTGATATGTGATTGTTATATGCGATAATTAGTTTTATTTGCTGCTTCATTGTGGTTGTGAGCAATGGGGTCCCAAGTTGAAACTTGGGACCGATTCAAGATGTTTAGTCCAATGTAGCTGAATGAGTAGAGGACATGATGAGAAATTTTTTCACCAAGATGTACTATGTTGGTCTAGATGGAATTTCATATATTTCTGTTGAATTTTATTTCATTTTATTTTTAACCTGTATGAATTGAGCCATTCATTGGTTTAATGAGATAGATGAATAGTTACACTTTGCCCATTATGTGTAAGTGAAAGATTTTAGACTTTGAGTTCTATAAACAAAGGACAAATGAGCCACCATAGTGAGCGATTAAATATAATTAATTTTACATCTAAATATATATATATATATATATATATTCATATTTATTGTATGCAGTAATAATAACCAGTATTTATATAATGTCTTGTATAAACTGTATATAATTTTTTAGCTCTCAATACACAATTTGGTAGCTTTAAAATGTATACACATAAAACAAGACCAACAAATCCCATATAAATTTCAACTCCCAATTGACATAGTTTTGGGTCGAAAATGATCCAATTTAAAAACTAAAACGCATAACGATATCAAATCAAGTAGTATAGCATCGCTAGTTATTAAGTTCTCCACAACTAAAACATTATTATTTGAAGGAAAAATTACAGTTTACCCCCCCACCCCCCAAAGTTGACAGCATTTTTCAATTCGAACATTAAAGTTTCAATTTTTGCAATCCACCCCCTCAAAGTTTCAATTTTTTTTTTCAATTCAACCAATATTATCCCAAAATTCCCATATTGCCCCTGATTTTTTTTTTTTTTATGAAAAAAAAAAACCAAATTTGGGAGTGCAAAAATGGCCAGATGGCCAAAGGGGTAGCTACAGCCACTCCGAATTTTTTTAAATTTTTTTTTATAAAAAATAAAAAATAAATAAAAATTAGGGGCAATATGGGAAGTTTTGGATACAATTGGTCAAATTGCAAAAATTTGAAACTTTGGTGCTCGAATTGAAAAACGCTGTCAACTTTAGGGGGGTAAACTGTAATTTTCCCTTATTTGAAACAACAGATAATTGAGAATCATTATTTAACAAGTCTTCCCCTCGTAAATTCCTTGAGAAGCCTCTATATTAATCTGTAACTAAAACATATTTTATGAGTGAAATTCAGCTTACAAAATAAAGTGAGTAGTGAATAGCATATTGAGTTAAGTAGAAGGGTAGATTTGATAAAAATTATGCTTAAAGCACAAATGAAAAAGCAAAATAATTAAAATAAAAGCTTATTATGCTTGTGGTACCACTAGGGATGGGTGTTGAATAGCCATAACCATTAAGTAATCATCATCTCACTGGTTTACTTCAATAGGTAGATCTATAATTTCATAATTTGAATTTCTTTATATAATAGCATATCTTTAAGAAAGTGATTCTTTATATTGATGCCAAACTATTGGAGGAAGTTTCATTATATGATTGGCATGGCAAGATATGTGACTTCCATGTTTTCCTTCTTATTTACTTTTAAGCAGGAAACTAAAACATTTCACTCAAGTATACAACGACAAGGAAGTTTAGTATCAATTTTCAAAAACCAAAGACCTGAATCATAAATACGACATACAACAATGAGATAAATTGTTATACGCCAAGGACTAACATTGATGTTGGTGACGAGCAAGGAAAATCCGTACAAAGAAAACTAGTGGAAAACTAAAAACAATTAAGTGAAATTTCTTTTATTGATTACAGGTGAGATGAAATAGCAGTTGATGGAAGATGTGGTGAGAAAATAAATTTGTAACAAATCTTTTATAGAAAGGTCGGTTAAACAAAAAGGACTACATGTTTAGAAAACAAAGTTCATGGTACTGTAGTTATTAAGTTATACTTACATTATACTATTCAAGACTTCTACAACGTGATTCACAATATTCAAGACTTCTATAACTGGAATTCACAAACATGATATCTTTCTTTCTCTAATTCAATTTGAATTAGTCTATTTGACTTTCATATCGCAGACCTGATGCTAAGGATTTTGTTTAGAGACAACATTTGGGTGCTTCTTGTAATGCATTTTATAACATTCTTTGAAACATATCGCAACATCACTTAGACGTTTTGCGCATTCCTGTAGGCATGATAAATGCTTGTAAGTAATCTTCTCTTTGTCATGGTGCCTTCAGCCTTCCCCAACAAAGTGTATGACCTTTAAGAGCACAATGTTCAAAACCCCACTTTTGACTTTCATACTTCAATTTAAGTGGCCATTGGTCTTCACAAAATCTAATTTGTTCAGTAATGCATAGATGTATTTTTTCTTGAACTTCATCAAGTTCAGAGGAGTAAGATACAGGATGGGCAGTGGAGAGGTACTGAAAGAGTTAGGGGTAAGGTCATTAGTTTGAACTTTATCAAGTTTAGGGAAACAAGGAAGCAGTATGGAAGGTGTAGAGGGACGTAAAGAGAGATGAGAAAGGTTAATAGCTTGCACTTTTAAGAGAATAAGAATAAGCAACTCCACCATCACTAGCAAAACATTTCTAATACATTTGGAAGCCATGGATTTTCATCCAGTTTTGAAACTTTTTGGTTTGATGTATAATAAAAAAGGTGATTAAGGCTTAGCCCATATATCTTGTACGAAATTGATTTATTATTAAAGTAATTTGATTCAAATATGTATTGTTTAATAGTTGTGACTTTTGGAACTATGATCATTTTTTGAGTTAGTGCCTTTTGGGTTAAGTAATATCCTTTTAATAGGATTTCAATATTCATTTAGAAATATTTTTTTATGCTTTGTGGTTTCAGAAAAAAAAAAAAAAAAAAAAAAAAAAAAAAAAAAAAAACATGTATACTCGAAAGGACTTAATTAGTTTCAAATGGACAAGTGAAGGGGATGATTCCGTAGTCATGATATATTACGTCAAGGCAACAATACTAAAAGTTTTGAAAAAGTGTTTATTTGACATGCATAAATATTTAGAATATTTAGAATGTGATCATTATACTATTCATTTATAGTATATTTAGAATTCGATCATTATACTATTCATTTATAAAAAGACACTATACTTACCTAGTACATACATACTTATTGGTTGGCTCCCAATACACACTCTTCAAAACGTTTTCACTTCGCCACTAAAATCTCTGTGCTAAATTATTTTATACTTACTATGATTTTAGTATTGATATATGTGATATTTAGCTTTAAAGTTGATAATTTTATTAATCTGAATTGTGTTAAGGTTAAGATATTCATGGCTTGTTACAAATTAGGGTGTAAAACGATTTTTCACACCCAATTATAACGTCAACCTTACATTTCACTCATGGTGAAACAAACTCATTTGTCAAACGGGGTGTTCCCATCACACTTACACCTTTTGGTAGATAGTTGATATGCATGCCCCACCGCACTGAACCAATTGGGAAAGCATCCACCAAAAATTCCTCCAAATGAAGTAAAGAAAGAAGAAATTGTTCTTCGTGTTCTTGAATAACAAAGAGCATGTTCTTGAAAAAGCAAAAAAGATTTTTTCCCAAAGTTAAGAGTGGCTGTTGATATCCAAGTAAGTATTCTTCGTTCTTGAAATTTAGTTTTAAATAGCAATGGTTCTTCACATGTTCTTCATAAAGGATCTTGGCATGAGAATTGGATTTCTTCTGCTACGCAAATACTTTGATTTGCAATCATATTCACAACAATAAGTATCAGTTGTGTTCACTACGTCAATTGAATTAAGAAATTCAATTGTTGTTTTTCTTCATTTAAGCCAGATTAGAAAATTTATTCTTATTATTTACGTTTTCAAAACTTTTTTTTTTTTTGTGCAAAAGCTTTAGTTTTAATGAAAAAGATGTGCGAGAGTAGGCAAATAAGAAAAAACATGACTATAGACTCAACATGAAAATGAAACCTGAACTTGTCATTTTGTAGTGTCAGGTCGCACAAACTTACCAGGGCCAAAGCAAACAGCCCCGGATGCCTTCTTTTCCGCCATAGACCTGTCTCTATATATACACAAACTTTTCATTTAATTACATCAAGTTCTGTTAAATCATCAGTAATCCCAAAAGTTTAAACCAATAGGAAAACGTAAATTTAATCACTTAATTCAACTTTTCTACTGGTTCAACAATGATCTTCCCAGTTGCATGGCCATCAATACTCTTAGCCCAAGCATCTCTGGCCTTGGCCAAAGGATATTTTGAGTCAATCACTGTCTTGAGCTTCCCTTCCTTCACCAAGTTAACAAGATACTGTAGGTTCTCACCCTTGGGAATTAACAACAGTGGCAGCAGCTGCTTCTTAGAGAAGGTAACTTTCTTCAGGGCAAAAGTCAGAAAGGCACTAGGACCAGGAGTAATATCAATTACCTTCCCATTTGGGCTCAAATTAGGCTCAAAAGTAGACCAAGGAATTCCTATTGCACAGTGAATTACGGCATCATATTTTTGACCAGATGGGCTCCTCAAAGCTGCTCCATCTGGGGTCTTGTAGTCAAGAACCTCATCAGCCCCTAAGCTCTTGACAAGTTGAATGTTGCGGGCACCACAAGTGGCTGTCACGTGAGCATTCCCCAGCTTGGCCAGTTGAACTGCATAGTGACCTACGCCACCTGAAGCAGCAGTTATCAGAATGTTTGCCTTTTTGCCATTGCCATCAAGCTTGATACCGGCAGCTTGGGTGACAGCCTGGTGAGCCGTCAAGCCTGCAATGGAGAGGCCTACAACTTCGGCTGCTGAAAGTTGAGGTGGTCTTGCAACTGTCAAGCTTTCATTGGTGACAGCAAACTCAGCTAGTCCACCTCCATTCTGTCATTCATTTATATAATTCAAGAACCATAACCGACATCACGCAATTAGATAATAAAAATTGATGCATGGCATATTACAGGCTAACAAACCAAAAGCATGTTAGCATAGGCAAGTCTTGGAAGAGGCCAGCTATGTGTCATCCCAAAATCTGAAAGTTAGAATAGGCAAGTCTTGCAAGTATGCAACCATGCAGGTCCTCAAGTCTACACTACCATGAAGAAACAATACATTTGTAAGGAGTTTTAGGCTATATAATGCTAGTGAAACTCAAAGAACGATGTGAATGAAAGAGGAAACCATCGTCCTTCATACACTGAAAAGCAACTGCTCATTACGAATGCTGCAAAAGCTTTTCATTATATACTCTTAGAGTCTTAAAGAAGTTCCAAATTTCTCACATTTCTGCTTGCGTGATACATACTAATCTTCCGAAAATATATGTGCTACTGTTTGGTACCCATCAGAATCCACAGGTAAAAACATTTATTCGCCACGCTCATACTTTTCAAGATAACCAAAATTTACAGTATTTGATAACCATAAAACAATAGGAAAGCTATTTTTATTTTATTTTGTTTTTGTTTCTGGACAAATCAATGAACTATTGATGTTTGTATTTTGCACATTGCAAGGTTTGCATGGACCTATCTCACCCACTTCTGCTAAAGCACTAAAAATGGCCATAAGTTCCTTAATTTAGGTAGCATCAAAGCCGATTCGAAATTATAAAAGAAAATTTATTTGGAGTCTTTGCGCTGAGTGTGTGAAATAACATGGTTCCGGAACATCAAAGGATCATGATGAACCAAGTAACATAGGCTAAGCATGCATGAAAGAGGTGTCTAATTCTGATCCTGCTGAAAGTAGACACATGAATCAGTCATTCTCTGAAATTTCATGAAGGGAACAAATAAATCCTACAATTTTCTCCTTGAAATAACTTGAATGACCAATTGACAATATAAAATAGTTCGTAATCACCCATCATTGGAATCTTCTTTTTAGTCCTTAATGATAATAAAGAGTTAGAAGTGCTAAAAATCTCAAATTAAGCTAACAGGTTAACAAACCAAATGAATAATCCACAAGCTTACCAAGACGTTACCCATAGCTACAACTTTATCACCAGCTTTGAAATTTTTCACTTCCGGTCCGACCTCTATAACCTCACCTGCAACATCAGAAGCTGCTCCAACGAGGAATTTCTTTAGCTAACACTAGAATGCTTTTAAAAATTTTGCAATAGCAGAACTATAGCAATGACCAAAAGAACTATAGCATCGAAAAGAAACTTTATGACCCTAATTATATAATGTATAGATTTAATACATCCCCAAAGGAAAAGGTTGTCTCAGAAAAGACTCATTATTTGAAGCAACCACGATCAAAAGTGATTTACCAGGTATGTGAGGGAACTTGCGAGGAAGAAATGGGCGTATCATGCCTTTCTGAACTTTCCAATCAAATGGATTTAGACTAACTGCTTCTACTTTCAGCAAAACGTCATTCTTTTTTGGAGTGGGAACTGGAACTTCAACATGCTGCAAACAAGCCAGGAATTCACAAAAGATTGAGTTAAGGTAGCCATGAATTCTTAATCATATTTATCAGTGGCTTCATTGCTTTGTAAAACAAGCAGCAAAACTAAAAAGACAACTCAGTGCCATAACAAAAGGTCCTGAATCCTGATATTTAAATACCAACATAAATTTTGTGTCCATGACTTTAGAAGCTGTAACCAAAAAAAAAAAAAAAAACAGAAAATTTCCCCATCTAGCCTTGTGTTGATGTAAAATTTTCTGATACAAATCTTATAGAATTAAGTTTTTTTTTTTTTATAACTAGGATATCCAAGGCTTCGCCCCGACTAGATTCTCGGAACATCGTGCAAAGCGCAACAAATCTTATAGAATTTTAAGTTAACAAACTAAACAAGGTATTGGGAATGGGAAGAAGAGAATGAGAGTCAAATCCTTAAGAATTAAGAATATAACAGAACCAATATCATTCTCACAAAACAACCCCTCATATAAAAAAACATATGCAACCATTTTCGAAACCATTTGTAAACTAACATAATCTCTATGGCAAACCCAATTCCCATGGGACATCCAAACACCCCATAAAGACCATTCTAAGTTATTCCACCATGAGATAAGAAAGAATTGCATAAAATTACCAACTGGGTCCTCACCCAAAACCCAATTCTCAAACTATCTAATTCAAAGCTTCATCTTTTGACTACATCTTGACCCTCCAAATCCAATATCTGGAGGATCCAACAACTTCAGGAAGCAGAGTGTGAAGAACAAAGTAAAGTATATATAAAATAGAAAACAAGGAAAATGAAAGAGAATAACCTGCAAACCATCTGGTCCACCGCCGTAGGCACTGTATTGAACCGCATTCATGAGTTGCCCCAGCCCTGCCATATTCGAGAGTCTTCAAGGAGTGAGATTCAGGAAAATCAGTGTGGCCGGGATGTTATGGAGGTGTGGCTAATGGCTATGGAGCAACTATCAGTGAAAGAGCGCCTCAGCTGAGCAATGCGCCACGTATACCCGATGATATCAATAGCTACCGCTTGGCGCTTTCCTTTGACGTATTATTCACCAAGGCCGCTCAAATTGTAAACAACAAACTCCAAATATTTTTCATATTGAGAGTTTTTTTTTTTTTTTTTTTTTTTTTTTTTTAATTTTAAATCCAGCTATCAAAAAAATAGAGGTGTCAATGCAGACAATTAAAAACTGCTCGCTAATCACTAACCGCTTAACCGTATTAATTGCTAACCGCCTAACCGCTATAACCGCCTAACGGTTAGCAGTTATTGGGTTTACTAACCGTAACCGCTAACCGTCTTTTTATATAATATATTTTTATAATTATAATTATAAAAATATTTATACATATAATATAATCACATGATCATTAAATCACAATTTTTTTAAAAAATAATTAAATCACAATTTTAGTATTAATATATTATCACTATAATTTATATGATTATATCATATAATCACTTGATCATTAAATCACAATTTTTTTTAAAATTAATTAAATCACAATTTGAGTATTAATATATTATCACTATAATTTATATGATTATATCACATGATCAATTGATCATTAAATCATTTGATTATATAATAACAAATTATACATATATAATATGACATAACTCATAAGTATACCAATTCATAGTAATACAACAATTAAATATCTAGAGACTTATATCTAATGTATGTTATAAACTTATAAGTCTATATAAGTCTACATATGCATATGAATAATATAAATGTATAATATCAATACTTAATCATATGATTCAATGACAATTCAAATACTTTATTCAAGACTTCAAGTGAATCATATTATTAATGTACAATGATGATATGAATCGTATAATATCAAATTAAGTAATTGACATTAGATTAAACAATGACCAATGTATTACTTATAAACACAATTTAAGTATTAATGTATTATCATTATATGTTGTGACAGTTGTCTGAACATTTTTTTATATGTTGTGTTGAATTTTTTATTTATTATTATTATTTAAAAAAAAAAAAAAGTTAACCGGTTATGATTTAATATTTAAGGAAATTTTTTTAAAATACAAGTAAATGTAAAATTTGGGTCAAATATTTTTGATTTTTTAATATGGGCTTTTTTATAGCAATTGGGCCTAAGAAGACACTAAAAATACAAAAAAAAAGGCCCAAAAAGGCCCATAAAACCCTAAAGAAAGCCAAAATTTGAAAAAACGGTTAGTGTGCGGTTATCTATTTCATTAACCGTTAACTGGCGGTTAACCGCTAATAGTTAACCGTTAGGCGGTTAGCGGTTGCAGTTAGTGAAATCTACTAACCGCTAAAGCGGTTACAGTTAGCGGTTATTGGCAATAACCGCTAACCGTAACCACCTTGACACCCCTACAAAAAAGTATTGTGTTCTTTAACCATGTGGACAACACACGCAATTAAAATATATATATATACACTTCTCACATATTAAGGGACAAATGTCACGTTTTTAGAGGCTGAATTGTGATAAACCAACTATGTATGAAATTTTATGTCACAACGTTTTATAATTAGCGTTTAAAATTATCATTAGATCAAAATCTAATAATGATTCATCCAAATCCAATTATAATCTTAAAAATCATATGAGAGAGAGTGTAGGAGTGGGTCTGTGTTGCATTAATTATGACAACAATTACTTAGAAGATAATAAGTGACAATTAGAGTTCTCATAGGAGTATAGCACTCTAATTCAATTTTTCTCCGGTGAGCTTATAAAAGCCAAGCCGAGGAAGTCCAAATAATTCGGATAATTTTTCGGAATTAATTAAGGATAATAAATAATAAATAATATTACCGCTACGTAATTACATAAATTCTGTGGCGGGTTCATCCAGAGCATAATATTACGTCTACAATGGAGGAAAATAGTGGGCCGGGGAAGGCGATGATGCAAATTGGTGAGGTTGACGACGCATATTTCGAATCTTTCCCGGCCGGTTATCTGTTTGAGCCTAACAAGGAAGAGTTGATTGGTTACTTGAAGGCCAAGGTGTTTAACGAGCCGTTACCTCCTAACCGGATACATGACGTTCTTCTTTACGACCACCATCCGGAGGAGCTCACCGGTAAGCCGGCCAGTACTCTTTTTTCTTTCTTTTTTCTTTTCTTTTCCTTTTTTAAGTTTCAAGTATATATATATATATATATATATATACACGAATTTAAGTATGTATATATTCATCTTTTTCGTTTCGCACGGCCAAAGCTTTTGCTATATGTAAAAGTATGGCGACTGATTTCTGATTATGGAATTAAAAGGTAGGTTTATTCAACGGAAACAATTAAGCATGCAGTGCATGCATTTACTACATTCTCATAAATTTAAAGGCTTACAATTCATTCAGAAAGACTTTATAGATATATTTGGCTTTCCCGCAGACCTTTTAAGTCATTTTGCTACAATAGACTTTCATATATTAAACTAATGTAGCACATACTAAACTTTTCTTCTTTTTTTTTTTTTTTTTCTTTTTTTCTCTTTCTCATGAACCGAATTGTGAAGCGTTATATGCATGTTGAGTTAGGGCCCGTTTGGAAGTGCGATTTTAAAAATTGTATTTTTAAAAATTACGTTTTTAAAATCGCTACTTTTTAAAATCGCTATTTTTTAAAATTGCATAAGCGTTTGGTAAAACATGTTAAGAAGTACTTTTTTTATCAATTGAGTGTTTTGATAACATTAGCATATAATCGCGGTTTCATGACCAAATAGGTAAATATTGGGCCAAATATTGTTTTAAGCGAAATTGTTATTTCGGTTTAAATTTACACTTTTTCAAATAAGCACTCCCTAATCAGCTTATAGAAATCACGGATTTTTTTACGATTTTAAAATTTGCGTTTTTAAAATTGCAATCTCAAACACTCTAAAATTGCGAATTGGTTTAAAAACTCAGATTAATTTTTTAAAATGCACTCGCAAACGGACCCTTAAAGAATCATGTGATTTTTTATTTATTTATTTTGTATATTAATCAGGAAGGTACAAGTTGGTTAGACAAAGGGAGTGGTACTTTTTCACCCCAAGGGACCGGAAGTACCCGAATGGAGATCGCCCAGATCGAGCAGCAGCTGGTGGATATTGGAAACTAACTGGCGCCAATATATCCATCCAAGTTGGTATGATCAGAGGATCTAAAAAGTCACTGGATTACTATGAAGGAAAGCCTCCAAAGGGAAAGAAAACCGCATGGAAAATGCATGAATATAAATTACACCAAGACATTGCTCCTCCATATAAAAAGGTTAAGGGTGTAAGCATGAAGGTACGTACGTATCGAGTTTTGAATTGTTCTATATAAATGTGTTTTAATATTTAATCTTATCTTAATATATATTTCTCATTCATGTTTTAGCTCGGCCCATTTATAGAAAAATGTTGACATGTTACTTTTTATAAAGGCTCTAATATAAGGACATCACAGAAAAACATCAAGTGTTTTAATTAAGAATCATAGCATTGTTTTTTGGCTTGATTAATTGATTGGTTGCTATAAGAGAATCAGCATAAACACATCAAATGTTTTAAGAATCATTGCATTGTTTACTGGTAATTGATTGATTGCTATAAGAGAATCAGTCATATCCATTGATGTTTATAGTTAGCAACGAGGATAACAAAAGCAAGCTAGCTTGATGAGGATAATGCAAAGATCCAAGCATGACTGCATCTTGGCGTGATTTTTACTTGATATAAAAATAGAATTCATGATATAGTTTTGATGGAAATCAATCTAAAAATGAAAGGGAAAAAAATGCATTTTAGTATTAATATAAACACAATTTAGGCTTAAGTAAAATGTTTCATTCACTACAATATTTTTGCTTGGTTGCTTTGGTTTTTCTCTTTTTAATATATATGTATATATTATTATTTTTTTTTTTTTGGCAGTTGGATAACTGGGTTCTGTGTAAAGTTTATAGAAAGACAGCGAGCAAGAAGGATAACAATAATGGGACTGCAAAGACGGTAACTTCCGATCAAGGATTGCCAGTTATGAATGTGAATGGAAATGATATTGGGGCTACTGCCTCTACAACATTCAATAATTCACCTGAGCATCAGCATCATCAACCTGATGCATATCCTGAGCTGCAACAACCCCTAATTTTGGCCAATGATTCTGGGACTAGTGCCTCTACAGCATCAAAAAATGCACCTAGCTATCTCTATGCATATCCTGAGCCTCTGCAGAACCAATCTTTAGCCAATGAGTCTGGGGCGACTACCTCTACAACATCCAAAACTGCACATGATGCATATTCTGATCCTTTGCAGAACAAATCTTTAGCCAATAAGTCTAGGGTGAGTGCCTATAATGTCTCCAATAATGACCTTGACCAGCCTGACAAGGTTATTGACAATTATTCTAATTTAACCGACTGGTGGCTAAATATGGAATCAGGGTATTATAGTGACTCTACAACATCAGAAAATGAACCTAGCTATCTCTATGATTATCCTGAGCCTCTACAGAACCAATCTTTAGCCAATAAGTCTGGGGCGACTACCTCTACAACATCCAAAACTGCACATGATGCATATTCTGATCCTTTGCAGAACAAACCTTTAGCCAATAAGTTTGGAGTGAGTGCCTATAATGACTTTGACCAGCCTAACAAGGTTATAGACAATTATTCCAGGTTAACCAACTGGTGGCTAAATATGCAATCAGGGTATTACAGTGCCTCTACAACATCAAAAAATGCACCTAGCAATCTCTTTGCATATTGTGAGCCTCCGCAGCTGCAATCTTTGGCATATTATTCTGAAGCTGCTACTTCTACAACAGTTAACAATTCACCTGGCCAAGACAATGCATATCAAGACCAATTTTTGCCTAGCCATTTTGAATCCACCCATGGCTTTACCAATCGAACTTTTCCTAATGACATGGCAGCTAATAATATGATGCAAGACATGGCAAATAGGAGGCTCATGTACCTGAACCAAGTTTTGGGCAAAGAATTGACAACTCCAAATCATAGAGAAAATGTTGGCCTAAGTTCTTCTGAGAAGCCTACTCATGTCAGGGAGGATAATGATCATCAGCCACATTCTTTTGCTAGGGAGGATAATGTGCCTGGGAATGACACACTCGGTAGTAAGGAGATGAATCAATACATGGTCGAAACTATTTTTGTAGAATCAGATGATGAAGTTCAGCAAGATACCATTTCAAACCAACCACCTAAGAGTGCTAAGTAGGTGTTACCTCAATCCCAACTTCCTCTTACTTTTGATATGTTTTTAACAGATTTTTAGCCACTTTTGTCTTGTTTGGTTTCTAGTTACTTAATTGTTTTTATGATTACCATTTCTATTGTCTTTTTTTCTTTTGTTTTGAATTTCATTTTCCTCAGTGGTTGTTAAGCCTATCCATTTTGTAGCACTTATCTAAAAACATAAGAAAAATGCTACACATACTTTCAAATATTTATTTATTCCTATGTGCTTACTCCCGGTGGGAATCACCATTCAATTTTTGATAGATTAATGTGTATGATATATAAATAGTGATTTTCAATTCCACATCACGAAGTAACCACATGTAACATTTCTCAAAATTGAACTTCATGCAAATTTTAGGTCATAGCTTCTATAGAATTGTTAATAACACTAAAAAAAAAATAAAAAAAAAAAATCTATAACGCCTGGATTTATATAATAGGGTAAAGTCTACATTCCCCCATCAAACTACTACCCAATTGAAAATGTCACTCCAAATTTTCAATTTTGACAATGTTCCCTCCAAATTACCAAAACATTGTCAATGTCCCCCCTAAAATTAGCAAAAAGATAAAAATGCCCCTATATATTTCTTAATAAAACAAAAATACCCCTATAAATTATTAAAAAAAAAATGAAAATTTTAATTTAAAAAGAACCATTTAAAAAAAATGAAAATTTTTTAATTTATTTTAAAACGGAAATTTTTATTTAAAAGAAACATTTTTTTAAAAAAATTTGTTTAGAAAACGAAAAAATTTTATTTTCTTACACGAAAATTGTTAATTTTTTTTAAAACAGCAATTTTTATTTAAAAAATTTTAAGAACAAAAACAAAAATTATCAATTTTTATAAAAAGAAAACAAATCGAAATTTTTAATTTTTTTCTTATACAAAGGATTTTTTATTTTATTTTATTTATGTTTTAATATTTTTTGTTTTTATTTTACTAAGGGTAATTTTGATATTAGGAAACATTGACAATTTTTGATAATTTAGAGAGACATTATCACAATTGAAAGTTTTTTTTTTAAAAAAAAAAAATTATGAATTTAATAGTAATTTGAGGAACATACGTGGAATAAGTCTAACCTCAAATAGAGCTCACTCCCCTTCTCCGGTTGCGCCTATATCTGTAAAATCTCACAATTTTTCAAGTGAAAAACAATAAGTGCGCGGGTTAGTAAGTAAATACTCAGGAACTAATCAACTAATTTCATTGTGTGACGTGAACCGTACCCCTCTTTTCAAAATCTCTCTCTCACGTGGACGAGCAACGAAGGGGAAACAATTTTTCTCCTTTAGGTTAAAGGTTTTAAAACACTCGTGCATGTCTTTTCAACCGAGCTTTAGTTGATTGACATCCAAGGTTTATAGAAGCATTAATTTTCACAAAAGCCTCCTCTATTGAAAGAGCTGCTCTCTATAGATATTTATAAGTATTTTATTTTTTCTTTATTGAACCTTTTTCTAAATAACATGTTATTACCTGTTTTAAAAAAAAAAAAAGAAAAAAAAAAAAGAGAGAGATATTCATAAAATAATCGAGGCAAAGCACAAAAGCCTCTCATATAAATTTTAAAAATATCCATGTATGCCTGACATTATTTTTATTAAATAACGAGACATGCACAAAATATATAGTCTATTTATAATGAATAGAGTTTTCTTCTGAATTGGTTTGTAAGAACTTTCTATAACTCAATCTATAAAATTATCTTGTATTATTTAACATGAGTGAATCATGTTCGTTTTTAATCAAATTTATTTTTCTCACATATTTTTTTGTAATAAAATTTTCTCTAACTTTGTTAATGTTAAAAGACAAAGATAAGAAAGGACATATTACAATTTTCTCAAACTTCAAACTACCATCATATTACCAATGTGTAACTTTCCGAGAAATAATTATCTAGAAGTTATCTCGGAGATCTAGCCTACATCAAAAGACTTTTCTAACACAGAAAGATAACTATCAGCACATCCACAGTAATATCAATACTAGAGCAACTAAGAAAGCATCATAACATAGAAATGATTATCAATAGTCTTGGTCTTAGACTAGTCTCCAAGTCAAATATATTATAATCAAAAAGAAATGCTATATTTCCCAAAAAATTTTCTCAAATGATGTGTTATCATCCTATGAGTTGGTGATATACTTTTCAAAATAATAAATTCTTGAGATAGTGACACATTATTTAGGAATTAGCTTTTGGAAATAAAATTTGGAATGTATATCACTTTTCATAATCAAAACCAAGGTAAAAAACCTACCAATAAGACTTTAAACCTAATAGAGAGTCTCATGTTACCAAAGATTACAACATAATTGATAATAAATCCAAAGAAAACCCAAAATCGAGTCAAAATTATGCTACAAATATTCACTCAAGTGCGGATCTACCTCCTCAAGAAGCAATCTAGAGAGCTTGTCCAAAGCTGGCCTCTTGCCCGGATCCATATCCATCTTCAAAGGAATCAAGAGCTATAAAAAAAATATATATATATTAAAAAAAAAAAAAAAACACGAATGTTTTATATGTGAAAAAGATACAAGTGTAACCGTACAACTTAGTGAGCAAGGATACACAAGAATTCATATTATCAAGTTCGTGAACTCAATTTGACTGTTCAAACCACGAATAGTAATATGCAACAGTTGTAAATCACGTGAATGCTTAGAATAAAAACAAGATCTATAAGTATTTATTTATCTTGGGTGGTACTCCGCACTCTAAGACATTTCAACCTCCAAGTTACTGCAAATCATACTCTAATATATATCATACACCAACATACTAAAAATCATAATCTTGCATGTTGAACCCTAATTAAGTAATAAAAACCCTAATGATGCGTGCAGATTAGGGCCTTCATCAAATGTTCGGTGTCGGGGTCAATTGTTCGACCAACAAGGATTAAACGTTTAGCTCATACAATGGAACATTCAGTGACTTGAGAATGTATGAAAACTCAAAATAGCCTCTTACCCATTTTCCAACTTAACCACGGCTCCAAATATTTCTAGGAAGGGAAATCAAACATCGATAATGTATAATAACACAGAACGTACGAGCAAGTTCATATCTTTTTGAAAGTATAGCTAACTCATGCATGATTGTTATAAAATCCTAGCGTAACGTACTTAGATTTTTCTAAACAGCACGTGATGTTTGTTAAACAACAAAATCAGTATATTAAACCAATAAAAACATATATATTAATATCTATTAAAACAAGATTGAGGTTTAGGATTAACTTCTCTCAAAGATGAAGCCTCACCAAAAATTACTAACCCTCAAGATTCTTCCTCTCTTCATCTCTCTCTCTAGGGTTTCCAGATACTAGGGGCGACTAAGTAGGGCTAATTGGTGTAAAGATGCATTAATAGTTGTACCGTGCACGAAGAAAAGGGTTGAGACATCCAAAATTTAATTGTACGTTGTAACTACCCATCGAACGTTCAGTCTTCAAGTCGAATGTTCGTAGTAGGATTGCATCGAACGTTCGTGTGTTCTCACCCCTAACTTCAACAAAAGTAAAAAATATGACACTTCTCCCAAAATAGTATGTTATAATTAGAACATTCTTATAGAAACACATGATGCGAATATAAAGCTGAATAATAATAATGACAAAGATAAAGGAAATAGAATAAACACAGAAATTGGAAACGGATCCTCTCAATGTCAAATGAAATGGAGAATATCCATTTACTGTATTTAGGAGGGTAATATTATCTTTTTCTTTTGGGTAAATTTTTTGGACAAATTTGTCCTCCTAAATGCACATGGTCTAAATCCACACATTAAAGTCTTATAGGTTACATATTTCTGATTTGAGTATGTAGCTCTATATCCCCAAGAGGTAGAGCAATCGGCTGAGACCACACCTAATGAAGGTGAAGTCACTAGTTTGAATTATCTCACTCTCTTATGCGGACATGTCAAAAAAAAAAAAGTACATAGCTCTATTTAATATATCCTTAAATTAGGCGGGAATACAAAATCAACATTTATCACAAATGATTTATATTCTTAAATCTAATTATTTATTAGGGCTTCAAGGCATTACACAGTGTCCTTTCAAACTATAAAAAATTGTAAATGTTTCCCGATAACAAACTCCCGATAAAAATAAAAACAAAACTTAAAAAAAAAAAAATGGTCAACATGTAGTTAATCCCTTGATTGCAGGATAGTTTGAGAAGGATTCTTCTTTGGTTTTTCTTGGTCTTGAGGTAGAAAACCATATCCCCTTCAACTTGAAATTCTTAGCCTTGCTTTCTGAGCATCTGAGAAAACTAACATATAACCTTATCACAGATCTGAATAGTAATCACCTCTACGTTGTATGCGTCGGTTTTCAAGAGTGGGGGATTGAGAGAGATGGAGCGGTATCACTTGAGAGAGACGAAAGCTATGAGTTTTTTTTTTTTTTTCTCTTTTAAAAAAATTTATTTTATTTTTTTATTCAAATAAAGGAGATGGGTTACATGGGAAGCAATACAAACAAATACAGAAAGAGTAGGCAATAATTTTATTCATGATCCAAAAAATAACTATAAACGAGCAGGATCTCTCTAAGGGCAAAACAAGAAGGTAATAAACAACAAAATAACTCAATGAAGAGCCCCAAGCGGTAAAAGCAACAACCACCGTGAAATGGTTGTTGTGGTAGAGGTACTGTCAAAAAGGGGAATGGAGCCATCGATGAAGAACAAACACCAGCTACAAAAGTCTTCTCTACTAGATCAGACCAAATAAGAACAAGAAGACAGCAACCCACAGAAAATAAAGAGCGCCAAAAAAAAAAAAAAATAGAGAAACAACTTAAAAACAGCAAAAGAAATACAACCAATCCATAAAACAGAGGCTTCGACAGCGGGCAGACAATCAAAGGAAAAGGAGCTGCAAATGAGATCCACTCTTATAAATTTGCTAATACAATCCTAACAACTAGAGATATTATATAGATAATTATATATAATGGTAGGAGTTATCAATAAGAGTTATCTCTACATAGAAGATGAATAGTGATATTTTATTAGGATATATATGAGTTAAGTGATAATGTTCTATTCATTGTAGACATTTATCACCTTACGACTATTTGTATTATTTAATGGCATTTGCTAATGAATTAAAATGAGTTAAATATTGGTATTATAATACCGTCTGTGTATTTTGGGAGTTCTTGGCTCACTCGAACTAGCTATATTGGAGGTCACGGCTCCCTTGAACAAGCCTATCTATCATTTTCATGTGTTTTAAACTAATTGGTTTGCATCAATTGGTAATAAAACATTATCACTTAACTCCTATATATCCTAATAAAACTCCTCTTCTCACATAGAGAGATAGAGATGACTCTTATAAATAACTACTATCATTATTTATAATTCTTTCAATGATATTTCTAACTATTAAAATCGTATCATTTGCATATGGGGCTATGAGGTTTTTTTTTTTTTTTTTTTTTTTTTAATAATTTTTTAGGTTCAAACTCAAATCAGTCTCTTATAGGAACAACCACGACGTGGGACCAACTTTGTTCTTTTTAAAAACGATTCTTTTTTTTTAAAAAAAAAAATTAAAATTTTTATTTAAAAAAAAATTGTTTTAAAAAAATGTTTTTTTTTTAAAAAAAAATTATATAACAAAAATTTTCAATTTTATAAAAAAAATCGATATTTTTTTAATTTTTTCTTATGAAAAACTTTATTTATTTTTAAATTTGACCACCCTTTGAATTATATATATAGTTTTAGGTTTTTTCTAAAAGTTTTAGTATTTTTTATTTTTATTTTACTAAGGATAGTTTCATCATTAGAAAAACATTTTGACAATGTTTTATTAGCTTGGAGTGGACATTATCATAATTAAAAGTTTAATAAAGATATTATCATGAGTTAAATACTTTATTCCTCATGTGGTTTAACTTCTTTATTTTTTGTTCCTAAGGGTTTACTTTTTATCACAAGAGCCAGGAGGTACCTATGGTTTGCCTAAAGATGGGAGATGGTATCTCGGTCTAAATTCTGCCCAAAATTTGACAAAATATCACGTCAGTACCAATAAGAAATTGACATATGTCACTATAATTAATTTTAACAAATATATATTTTTTAAAAATTAAAAACACTAAAAAATATATATTTTATTAATTTCTTTTTTTTTAAAAAATTGGGGGTAGCCACCCCCTTTGACCATTTGGGGGGTGGCTGGGCCACCTTTTTTGGCCATGGGGCGGGCAGGCTGGAATAAAGATGGCTCGAAGCCAAAGGGGCGGCCGAAACCACCCCTAAACCCATTGGGGGTGGCTCGGCTACCCTCATATGAGCCACCTCCAAATGGCCGGTTTGGGGGTGGGTTTGGCTCATTGGCCACTCCCAAAATTTTTTTTTTTTAATAAAAAAATTAATTAAATATAATATTTTTATTTTAAAAAAATTATTATTATTTAAATTAATTCTAGGGATGCGTGTCAATTTTTTATTGGTGTTGAAGTAGCATTCTATCAAATTTTGGACGAAATTTAGGTGAAGGTATCCTCTCTATTTTTATGCAAACCAGATATATCTTCTATGATAAAAAGTAAACTATAAATGCAAAAAATAAAGAAATTAAACCATAAGGAAAAAGTATTTAACTTTATTATCAATTATGTAGTAATTTGAGAGATTAAGTGAATTTTCCCCCAAAAAAAAATATAAACCCACCAACTTTATTTCTTTCTAACATTAATCATTAACAAATAGAGAAGGACCACAAAAAACTATAAAGTAATGTTTCTTGAAAAAATAAAAAAAATAAAAGTAACGAAAAATTTATCTTAATATTTTCCTTTTAAAAAAAATATGAATTATTTCTTTGGTTTCTTCTCCTTCGCTTCTTTATGCGGAATCGTCCCTCCCATCCCATGGCTTTACCCGCACTCCAAACTCTCTCTCTCTAAAATTTTCCTTCTCGTTTTCTCCGAGAAAATTCGTGTGTGCATTGGTGATCCGTGTATGTCTTTTTCCTCCGAGATTTGTTCTTTGATTTTCTTATCTGCGTAGCATCGAAGGTGAGAGCTCAACCTTCTTCAATCTCTGAATTTTCTGTGTGCTGTTCTGAATTCACAATTTTCAGTTCGGTTTGTTTGGTGTCTTGAGCTCTGATTTATCGGCTAATCAAAATGCAGTTGGGAATTCTGTTTGGTTTCAGAGCAAAACTGAGAAAATATAAAAGAAACAAAAAGAACCATAAATAATTTATATAGGAGACTGATTTGAGTGAGTAGTTGCTTGAGATGGCTTGGTTCAGCGGAGCTGATTGTTCGGTAATAATAAAAAAAGTTTCTTCTCGACGACCAAAATTGTGGATAAGGTAAATTCATGAATGTCTTGGGATTGAATTTGATTGTTCATCGTTTTAAAATTAATAGTTCTCACTAAATTACAGTAATTTGTTTTGATATGAAAGTTTTTTTTTTTCTTTTAATTGGCCGAGTTTGAAATCACTTTTGAGTATTCATTTTTTGTTTGGAAGCGTAGTGGTGATGATTATTGTGACCGCATTGCATATGATTGTGATTTGATTATTGTGACTGTATTGCATATGATTTTGATTTCAATCTTTACTCTTATAAATTTGTTGGTATGTGAATCTGATTCTAATGATTCCAGTTAAAACATGGAATATAATTCTGAAAGAAGCTAAGATGAGAAAAGAAATCAATTTAGCATAAGGATCTGGAAAAAGAAAACTTCCACTAAGCTGGGCCTATTAGTTTCAGGTAGTTGGGTTGATGAGAGTTGATTGGACATTTTGTTTTCTTCCTCTTTGTTTCTGTAGTAATCAAAAAAAGGATTTGTGGCTTTAGCTTATGCAGCACTTTCTCTTTTTTATTTTTTTCCTTTTTCGGGGATTGTTAGTTCTTAATATTTTGGTAGATATTATCTGCTTTCAATGTTGAGGGATTCTGAATGTTGAGAATCATACTAATTTTTTTTTTTTTTAATAATTTATTGCAGCTCAAGTGCCCCCCATTTTATTGATGGGATTTCATTGAAGTAAATGTAAATAAAATGGATTAACATTGGTGCAGACTAAGTGTTATGCTTTTGGTGGAGGTTGGGTGGAGGTTTGCAACATGTTGATAGATACTTCATTGATTTTTAGTCACTCCTACAATGAGAATTGGATTTTTGACGACATCAAATGTTTCATGCTATGTTTTGGAACTATAGAATCTCTACAAGCTATTTGCAGACACTGTGCTGTCAGTGCAGGCACCTCTGTATGGAGGTTGATTGAATTCCTTTGAAATAATTCTGATTATAATTTGCTGCAGCTTAATTATGGAAAGGTTAGTTTCTTGCTTAGCTTTGGATTGTGTATGATCACCAGGTTTTTTCCTCTTTCTGTGAGCCTATTGCTGTGTTTCTTATTTCCAGATATAAGATTTTGGAGGAGCTTGGAGATGGTACTTGTGGTTGTGTATATAAGGCCTGGGATAAGCTAACAAGCGAGATTGTAAGCTTCTCTTTACAAAGCAACCTTATGTCCTTAGTATATCTCCTAACTATATGTGTTTATTAATTTTTTTTTGCAATTGATTATCCTTCCTAAATTGTGTTAGAATATAAAATTTTTGTCATTCTTTTTTCTTGCATAAGCAAAAGGACTTCTGTAAAGTGGTACGTTGATTTTTAATAGGTGTCTTTCACATTTATTTGGGAAAAATATGGAATTCAGATCCTTCATTTTTTCCATTGACAAGTAATTAGAATAAAATTAGTCTGAGAATTTCCATTAGAAAAAATCTACAAAATTTGAACTATTAATGCTGAATGTACGTATTTTTTTACTTATTTAATCTTTAAATCTGTAAGAACTAGAAGACATATCATAAGTAGGCCACATATCAAACTTGGACCATTTTATGGCATCTTTATCATCTCTAAGCTTGCTATGGGAAGATGTTGATTGTGACTGGGTTTAACAAAGTTGTTGTTTTGCTCCTTGTGAACTTCTCTGATGTCTTGAAACTAGTTGATGAATGCTTGACGCTGAGAAATTTGTGTGGAGTGGCTTCCAATAAAAGATTGATCTAAAGAAGTTGAAAGAGGCACATCATAGTGATGGATTGGTATTGCATGTGTAAGAGGAGGAAACCATTGATCATCTCCTGTTGTACTGCAAAGTACTAGAGATTTGCGGGTATCGATTTTTTGTCTTTTTGGGATAGAGTGGGCTATATCCCAATGGGTAGTGGAACTGTTGGCTAGTTGGAGAGGTTAGTTTGGAAGCCACTAGACTATAGAAGTCTGGAGGATAGTTGTTTTGTCCTTAATGTTAGTATATTTGGAGAGAATGCAATTCTTGAAACTTTAAAGATTGGGGGAAATTGATGATAGAATTAAAAACTATTAAGTTCAAATCTCTTTATGTTTGGATGGTTGTTTATAATATTTTTCGCTTTCTAATTTTCTAAAATTTCTGGATTTGTGTTCTTTTTCTTCTCTCTAATTGGGCGTCTTTCTTGTATACTTCCTGTGTACTTGAGTTTCACTAGTTTGCGTTTTCTAATAAGATTGAATTACTTATAAAAAAAAAAACAAAGAAGTTGAAAGATCAAATCCACATTGTGCATTGGAAGGGATGGAAATCGTCGCTAGTTTTCGTGTTGCCTTTTCAAGTGCTGAACAATCAGTCTAAACTTTCTATTATTCTTTATCCCACATTCTCTAGTTTTCTTTTCTTAGAAAGTATTATTCCTTGGGGCCTTTTTTTTTTATTCATTTGGAAATCCTTCTATAGTTCTGTGGTTCTTTTCTGATATTTCTGATCTCAGGTTGCTGTCAAGAAATTGAAGAGAAAGTTTTATTTTTGGCAAGAACACACAAAGTTACGAGAACTTAAGGTATGAGCTGGTGGCAATTTGAATGGTAGCATATTGCATATTGTACATACATAGGTACATGCATTCATATGGATGTATATTGTGTGTCTGATTGTATCATTGATAGAAGTAGCTTTTTTGTTTTTTTGCAGGCACTTCGAAAACTGAATCATCCCAATATCATAAAGTTGAAGGAGGTTGTCAGGGAAAACAATGAATTGTTCTTCGTTTTTGAATATATGGTAAGAGAGTTTTTGTTGCTACTTTATACATTTTTTGATATGTGATTCTTATGCAGAAAACGACAAATTAACAATTGATGTTTGTATGTCATATCCCACTGACCGAAGGCAATGGTGCATTATATATATTTGCTATATTTTTATTCAAACATGTTTGTCACTCTAATCCTAGGGCTGTTAAGTGAGCGAAGCGTCTCGCGAGCAAGCTCGGGCTCGGCTCCCATAAGCTCGGCTCGTGCTCGACTCGAATATTAAATGAAGCACTTCATGAACACAAATCCTAGCTCGAATATTAAACGAAGCAAGCTCGGCTCGACTCGGCTAAGCTCGTGAACAGCTCGTATAAGCTCGAGTGTGTGTATATATATATATATAAACTAAGTAATACATAATTAATTATAAATCTCATAATTATTAAAACCTTAAAATTACATTTATATTTAACCATTAGAGAATGAAAAATTCTAGACCCTTCGTGATCAGAGAGAGAGAGAGAGCAATCATTAAAAAGACCTCGATTTAATTAGAGCATATTCAAACGAAAGGAAGAAGAATCAAGCAGAAACTATTGAGGAAGATTGCGAAAGGCATAAATTATTGAAGAATCAAACAGACCCAAATACTATCACTACCTGTCTGGTGAGTGAGAGTGAGAGAGTGGGAAACGAGAGTTTAGGTGGAAGATCCGTTGTGACTAGTGAGGGGAATTGAGAGAGAAACGTTAAAAAAATATTTTTTTGTAGGGGGCGTTGTCCCAATGCAGTTTGAATGCAACATGTTAACTTGTCCCACATTGTTAAGAAAACATCAATTTCCAAGTTTGCTTATCTATAAAAGAATGCATATCCTCTCTCTTTGAAACAAAATGTCTTGCTGTATTGATTCAGGCTCCATACTCGACTAGTCAGGCTAAACAAATGCTCATATGCAAACTAACTTCTTAAGCCGTTTAAGAGTACTTGAAGTTAAAAAAAAAAATTTAAACAAAAATATTAAATATAAGAGCCAGCTCGCGAGCTGGCTCGGCTCGACTTATTATTAGCTCGAGCTCGATTTTTTTGGCTCGCCCTTAAGCTCGACTCGAGCTCGAGCTCGAGTAAAATTTAAACGAGCCAAGCTTGAACAAGGGAAGCTCGCTCAAGCTCGGCTCGTTTACACCCCTATAGACTAATCCTAATTGATATGGTTCCTATTCCTGGTTACTTTCTAATAAAATAATCACATCCTCTCATATGAAAAACATAGCCATTATCTTTGGTAAAATCAAATCTTAGAGGAATGAAGGTTGAAAGTTGTAATCAATTGTTGGTAGTAACTTTTGTTGCACAGTTGAAAGTTGGATGCATTTAGGCTGATATGAAGATCTGGGGAAATGTTATAATTAATGATCTATGCTCACACAAAAAAGCTAAAATGAATAGTGAACTTATTTCACTTAAATCATCTGGTTGTATTATCAATTGCTAGATGGAAATTTGGTTTTAATTTAAATTTGCATTTTATTTAGTGTTGCCTTCTCATATCCTTTCTGAACCATCAGTTGCCTATTTAGAACCAAGGTTGTTTAAGGATAACATTCAAAAAAAAAAGAGCTAATGTTAAATCTTCTGAATAGGCAGTAGTAGGCACCACTTTTGGAAGGGTATTTTCTCACACTTTATGCCATGTTTTGGCTTAGGGTGCATTAAAGCATATTGTACTGTTTTATTATGGCTTTTCTCCTGTGAAAAGTTTTCTATCAGTACAAGTATAATATTGCAAATTATAATTGCTAGAAGTATGGTATCCTATGATTCTTCATGAAAATCAATATCATGCTCTGAATTCTAAGTTTTGATGAACCAGTGCTCAATTGAGTGCAATTATTCTCTCTACTAAATGCTTGATTCTGGACTTCGTGTCTTCAGGATTATAATCTGTATCAAATAATGAGAGACCGACAAAGGCCCTTTTCAGAAGAAGAGATCCAAAACTTTATGTCTCAAATGTTGCATGGACTTACTCACATGCACAGAAATGGATATTTTCATCGGGATCTAAAACCTGGTAATACATTTTCCTATTGTTGTTGCTCATACATCCTTGATTTGAGATTTGTATTTGCGTTTTCGTGAACTTTTACGATTTTATGTTATCAAGTAAATAATTAGAGACCATTTCTACCTTGAAGAAAATTTGCTGGTGACAAACGACTTTCTTAAAATTGGCGACTTTGGACTGGCTAGGGAAGTGTCATCATTGGGTCCTTATACTGAATATGTTTCCACACGGTGGTGAGTCATATCAAATTACCTAATCTTACCTATTCTGTCTGTTGGTGTGCACAGTTTTTGGGTGTGTTTGCATGCCTGAACATGTGCTCTGACTGATTACTCTGAAATTTGATCCTTTGAGTTAGTAACTATTCATATTTATGGTTTGTGCTTTTATATATGCTAGGTACCGGGCACCGGAAGTTCTGTTGCAGTCTTCATCCTACACTCCTGCAGTTGGTAAACATTTTTGAATTCCCTGCTCATTGCAAAGTTCTCTACTCCTCTTTGTTTCAAATTGCTAGCTGCTTTCTCTCTCTTAGACGCTGGGTATGGGTTAGATTGACTCGTTAAGCATATATTTTCCATTTGGCCAAACCTATATCCAAAATTGAATTACTTTGATAAGTCTCAACTATTTTCAATATTCTTATTAATTTCCAAAATTTAAACTCTAACAATGTCAACTTATAAACTAACAGTAACCATTTGAGCGATCATGACAAACATTAAGTGAAATTTTTTGTAGTTTTATTTAAATATGATGATACGTCTTAATTCGTCTCTCTCTCTCTCTCTCTCTCTCTCTCTCTCTCTTACAAAAAATAAAAAAGACAACGAAACAGAGTCAATGGGTTTATTGCTAAATCGTTATACCATGATCTTTTCACTTCACATATACTGAACAGACACTTCTTCCCCTAACATGTTTGTCTGAAAAGATGTTTGAGCCTTATTATCCCAAAACCCAGCATAAGTTTTCCCAATTTTACTTTCTTTTTCCCTTGCCCTTTTTGGCATTGAGGTGGAAGGATCATCGTGAGCATGATAACATCGATCTTTCCTGGAACCCTTAAATTGCTGTTGTTGATGCTTTTGTAAGAGTAATCCTTTGTGTGTGCATGTTTGTGTGTCTTTGTGTAAGAGAGAGAGAGAGAGAGAGCAAGGTAGTGTGGTAATTGATCCAATATTCCAGCCGCTTTGATGATTGTAGAATTTACTTGAGCAAGGTTGTTTTGTTGGGGCTCTACTAGACTTTCATTTGATATGTCAATTTTGAGTTTACTTATTCTTGGTTTGTTATCGTACTTGAGTGATGACTAACAAATATAGACATGTACAGACATGTGGGCAGCTGGGGTTATACTAGCTGAGCTTTTCACTTTATCCCCTATTTTCCCTGGTAAAAGGTGACTATTTCCCAAGTTTATCATCTTCTGTCTTCGTACTCTAAAGGAATGATTTCTTTATTGTATGTTAAGATTCAAATATCAGTAGACTATGTTCATGATTAATGTGATCAAATTTTGACAAGTTGTGGTTATGACTGGTGAAATAGTAACCATCAACCCATTGTTTTCAAATAACTAGTATAGGTGAAGTTAATAATGGGAGTGGTGAGGCTTGATTTTTATTATTTTGCTTTTATGGTGGTTTGCTCCAGTTTTCTGTATGAGTTATATGAAAGTTATGACCATTTCCATAACAAATGCTGATGCAGTTGATTCACCTCTCCGTGATAATGTTTCTATAGAAAAAAAATCGATCATCTCCTTTAATTTTCGTACTCAATTTGATATTGTGATTCATGAATTTAATACTTGGTCATTCCTGTCTATGGCTTTGACTGTATGTTCTTGTACACTTCTATTGAACAGCATGCTGTATTATTTAATGTTCTAATTGCTGCCTGCTGCAGGTTTGAGTCCATCTATGGTTGTCCCATCAAAAAGATGTCCATATGTTATTTCATGTAGACATTTTAGCTGAACTGCATACTGTTGGATAATATTTTCTAATATTGATGAAGTATAGAGAAGTCAGGAAGTTGTCTTGTAAGCTGTACGCTTAAAATATTCACAAGAATCATCACCTGAACATTTGTTTGTTGTTTTATCAAAATCTGTTTATCTTTTGCTCTTATATACATATGCAGCATATGAATTTAGCCTGATTATTTTTTTATAAAAGAGTAGATGCACTTCCCTTTTTTTCTTATACATGCAATGTTATTCAGCATTTAAATAGAAGTAGAAATATAAATATTTTGCTGCACTAATTTAAGCCAATTTTGGAAGATGTCTGCCTTTATGATTTGTTAAATTATTTGAACAGTTTAGATACACAAGTAATCCCAGATATATGTGAAAATGGGCAAGGCTCTAAAATTGTTGACGGGGCAGTGCCCAATCATTGTTTATCCCATATCTGTACATGCACAAACACAAACACAAACACACATGAATAAATTTATGCATGTACATCAAATATATATTGTGTTTCGTCTGGCTTTAGAGGGAATTGTATTTTCTAATTTTCTTTTGATGTCAATTCAGACTAAGGGTGTACAAG
Source organism: Corylus avellana (assembly GCF_965113065.1). Lineage (NCBI taxonomy): Eukaryota > Viridiplantae > Streptophyta > Magnoliopsida > Fagales > Betulaceae > Corylus > Corylus avellana. The sequence continues at coordinate 3,000,398 of NC_142491.1, forward strand.
TGGTTGCGGTTAGCGGTTATTGATTAAAACCGCTAACCCCAACCGCCTACTCGTTCCGCTTAGGCGGTTAACGGTTATTCGAACCAATAACCTGTAGTTTTATAACTGCTTTTTTATATGGGCTTTTAGAGGTGTTTTGGGCCTTCATTATGCTTATTTTAAATAGTTTTTGGTCGAAGTGTTCCCAAAAACAATGAATATGATGAAACCCTATCCCTAACTCATGTTTAAAACGACATTGTTTTTGTGTTTAACACCAAAATGGCATCATTTTAATGTTATATTTTTAATATAAAATGTATATTTATATTATTATATATAAGGGTAGGCGGCTAGTGGTTATTAACTGCTTTTCCCTACCCTTAAAACCGATAACTGCCCCGCCATAGGTGGTTATTGGTTTTTTATAACCGCCTGCCAAAGCGGTTATGAGGTTAGCGGTTACGGGGTGGTTATAACCGCCTATAACCGCCTCGTTTGTACACCCCTAATTCAGATTATAAGAAGGTTATGGAACTGCCTGATGTACCATAGTAGTCTAAACTTTTACGTGTGATCTTATATAGTAGTTTCATGCATGGACAGTGAAATAGATCAATTGTGCAAGATTTGCAAAATACTTGGTGTGCCAGACTTGAATATTTTCCCCGAAGGGACGAACACCTCTCGATTACTCAGCATTTTTAGTTATGAAGAGGTAAGCTTTTGTTTGGAATGTTCAATTTTTTGTATGTTTGACTTTGCTATCATTATCATTTATTGATAATCAATTCTTTTTTGTAGATTTCGCCTGCAAACCTTGCTAATATCATCCCAAATGCTAGCTCAGAAGCTATCGACTTGATTTTGGTGGGTGTTGTTAATACAGCTTACAACTTTTTACCATCATCACTTCTCGACTCATTTTGAATTAATTAAAGAAGACTAGTAACATTATGATTTCATATCTGATACTTTCTTCTTGGCTGTCCATAGCGACTATGTTCATGGGACCCTTCAAGGAGGCCAGCTGCAGATGAATCATTAAAACATCCTTTTTTTCATGTAAGATGCAGTTTTCAAGTGTTGTTTTCTCTATCTCATCAAATTAGTTTAATGTACTAAGATGTACTTGACAGGTGGGTTGGGTTCCTTATCCACTTCGTGATCCACTTGAGCTGAAATTGAGCAACAAGGGTAAGGGCTATTTGTTTATTTATTCTTTTTAAATTTTTATAAAGCTCACTTCTGGTTTCCACAGTAGTTAATTCAATATTAGTATTTTTCCTTTAATTCTTTTTTTCCTGCACTATTCTTCAGGAGAAAAGACAAAACTAGAGTTAAATTTACAGGACTTTGGCCCTGAACCTGAGGACTGTTTTCTTGGTTTGACATTGGCTGTGAATCCCAGTGTTTCAAACTTAGGTAAATAGTGTTCTGCCTCTGGTATTTTGTAGTTTAGCAATTTGGTATGTCATTTAGCACTTTAATGGAAAGGAAAAACTTGTATTTTCTTCACTTCACAATCGCTCCACCTTTCACCGTTAAATACACATAACTATGAGTGCGATCAGATGTTCTGGTCAATGCCAAAATTTTGATCTAATTGACAGGGCTTTCCCTGCCTGCTTGGCCTTGCTGAAATGGTCCATCTTCTGTTTTTGGTTGTTTTGGCCAGATATTTTGTTCATCTAATCAGGCGAGTTTGGCCCTCCTTGTCCATGACCCTGTGTCATTTCAACACTTAATCCCGAATGTTGATATTGGCTGACCACTTGAAGTTTAATGTATGCCCTTTATGGGCTTAGAAATTTGTCAGATGCATGTCAGTATGGCCTTTTCACTGTATGGTGCAGTGCTAAAAAGTCTGGCTGCTAAATGGGAATATGGGGATACGAGTCTTGAGAGCGGCTACTTCATGCAAAATATCAAAGGGTAGGACTGTTTCCAGTCCCCCCTCCCAGGACCCCATTCAAGGGGTACCACCACTGGTTAATGACCCTTGATGGATTAGGAAATTTATTGAAAGAAGATAATAAGTGACCATTTTAAGAGTCCCATGGATTACTTTATATGTATTTTTTATGATAGCATATCATTTACATTTCTATGGCAGCAACCTATATTGCTTCTAGAATTAACCATCTTGTAGTATTGTATCCTGTTGGAGCAAAGTTCTTTTAGGTTCTATGAATGGCTGGTAGTCTTTCTGTAGAACATTTGGGCTTTTCCATGTGATCCCTTCTTTTTCTTGATTCTTTTTGTTTTTGGTCTTTCATTAAAACTTCACTTTTTCTCACTTGTTTCGGACGGGATGTATTTCACTTTTATCTGACAATGGTACCATTTCCTGCAGAGATGGTACATAATGTTTCTCAGGGTATGGGAGAGGTGAGTCAATAGTTCTACTGTTGAGCAGCATATTGTAGTTAAAGCATTATATCCCTCTGTTAGACACTCTACTGTATTTGATGTACATTTACTTTATTATGCAGAACATACTGTTTTGTTCTGGTTTGAATGATCATTCAGAACGGTCAGGTAAGGCTCTTCTATATAAGTGGACTCTGCCTTGAACGGCAAAAATATCTTTTCCCTTATACTCTTGCTTCCAATTGACAACATTGTTCCTGAAAATACTTTTTCTGCTTTGAGCATCCAATTATCTTGTGGAGTTTTTGTTTTGATGCTGGGTAAATTAGAAATTTCTCCTTAATTGATTGCTTCTCCCTGAAAACAAATAGAACCTAGTGTAGGAGGAATATGAATGCTGTAGGCATTAGCTAGAGCAACCTTAATATCGGATGCACAATAGTCATTAGGAGTAGCGTGGTACTTCAAACATTAAGCTGGTATTATCTATGGTTTCTCTTTCCTGGACCTTTGGACTTCTTCAAGGCAGAAAGAGCAAGTTTCATTAAAATTCTGGTTGTTGTACTCATTGATATAGTCCAATTGTTTCCTGGAAAAGACACTTGCCTTTTCAATTTTGTTTCATGTTTGCAACTAACGTGTCATGATTACTTTGTGTTCCAGTTTTTTGGCCACTAATTACGCCTGATCGAACTAGAATTCAACCCCCAGTTGAGTCTTCCTTGTCATTATCATTCAGGTTAGTTTATTTGCACCCAGAGTCATTTTTTTCCTGCTCATTGTGTAAATGTTGTATTTAGTGGCAACAGAGAGGGGTCTAAAGATACTCTCAATTTTTACTGTCCCTGCTGTTTTAATACTTTGATTGTTCTGTTTATGTAGTTTCTCTTTCAAGTCATGATAGTCTTCTGATATATTGTTATGCATGCCAAGTGTAGCGGATACTGTCAATTGAGAGCTTTAGCTATCTTTAATATTTTAACTTGATAGTTTAGTGGCATTTTGTCCTGGAAATTTCATTTTGAAATCACTTTTTCCCCTGGAAAATAATTTTGTTTGAGTTTGTGAATTCTTCTTTTCTTCCTGGATTTGATCGATTATTGAGAGCTCAAACCTGAGTATTTTCATTCAAATTTCAACCTTAACTGGTTATGAGGCCCACCTTGGATCCAAACTTCTCTTCTATGTTTGTTTGCATGCTGAACATAATTTCTTCGAATAAAACACAAAAATACAGGCATATGCCAAGTATATGTTTTAAGATGTCAGTAGTCAGTAGAGCTTGTGAGTGCGTGAGTGGCTGAGGGGTGTTTGCGTGTTTGTTTGTATATTTGTGTGTGTGCATGAATGGACACATGCACAAAATTTTTTCCTAGCATTGCTCGTATGCGTCACTGTGAATAAAATTACATTCATATATAATTTCCCAACATTGCTCTTGTGAAGTCTCTGAAATTAACTTGCACAGATGAAGATCCCTCCTGTCAACCTTTTTCTAAGAGAAAATTATTACTAGTCTTCTTTTTAACTGAGGGTGTTCTATATGCAATATTATTTGGTGCTTCATAAATTTCTGCAACTCAATTTTTCAAGGATCGTTAATTTTATAAACCCAGTTTTTCGAGGTTTTTAAATCCCAATTTCTTTTTTTTTTTTTTGGTATTTTTTTTATGTATGTCATATCATCAATGGTTCTTATGAATCCACTACTGGTGTTCGCATGAAGTCGCTAGCAGTTTTGACCGCCTTTGGAGGTTACTAACCATTGTCTGCTGTTGCTAATTTTCCATATGAGCCAAAAGCTGAAAATATTTTTCAACGGAAAACATTTTATGTTGAAACAAATGTCATAATAAGAGATATAGATTATATAAAATAATTGTCTGAGTTTTATTTATTTAGTTTTTTATATATATTGTGTATGGTTTCAGTAGTAGATACATAGATTAACATCATCTCTGCCTTTTCTTTTGAACCATTTTCCTCCTTCACAGTTCAATTCAACATCCATCACTGGGAGTCCCATAATGGGCAGGATTCTCCATTACATCTATGCAGCCTAATCTCTTAGATGGCCCATTTTTTTCCATCTCCTCCCCCTGCCAGCAAGGTCAATGCCTTTGGGTAATTGAGTTAATAACAAAATGGTATTTTCCTGTGTAAATTATTTATTTTCTTTGTGTAAATCTCTTTTCACTGTTATCGTTTCTGCCATTCACTTATGCTACTGTAGAGTGCACTTTCCGGAAAATAATACAGGAAGAAATTTTTGAAACATCCCTTAATGGATGGTTGGACTCAACTCACTGAAATTTCATGCATCTTCAATTGATATTCTGAAGGTAACATAGATGTATATTCTCTTTGTTCTGTTTTTCTTTTTTTCTTCTTTTTTCTTTTTTATTTATTTATTTTTTATTTTTATGTTCCCTTGTTGCTTGAGATGGTTCATGCTTGGGTTTAATTACTCTTCATGATGTGAGACTTGAAGAGATTTTTCTCTTTCGATCTTACCCAAATTGGAAATCATTGTCACTAGATGACACCTAACAGCATTTTATGGGATAAACGTTTCAACCATATCACCCCCCATAAGAAACAGTTGAATACTAGTTTTTAGAAGTTCTTCAAGAATTGCCTGTTTACCAAATGTCTTGTGTTTCCTTGTCCGACCACCTCTTATTTTCATTCAGTTAAACTCATGCTTCCATGATTTCAAAATGTACAATTTAAAAATATCAATTTGAAAACGTGCGATATGAAAAATTGATTTTTAAAAACATTGTCGAGTGTTTGGTAAAATTGTAGTTTGGTATTTAAAATCATATATATGTTCTTAAAAGCACACCCTCTTGTCTATTATTTTGAAAATGCAGATTTTTCTAGAGGGAAAACTTCATTTAACCTCCTTGAAGTCATCACTTTTGCAATGTCCTCTCTAAAGTTCAATTTCTCTCAATTTAGTGTATTCATTTTTCAATTATTTCTAATCTCACCCTTCCGTTAACTTTTTCCTTTTTTTTTCTTTTTTTTTTCAAATACCTCCATTTGTTTTAGGGAAAAAAAAAATATTTGCAAAGATTAAGGCGTTAGTCCGAATTTAATGGTATTTTCAAAAATACTCATGGCTCAATATTTGCAAAAGAATTTAAATATTTTTTCTAAAAAAGCGGGGCGGAGGAGGATAATTTGAAATTTTTGTTGGGATTTAATGGAAATTCCTAAAGGAAGGGGGATATTAAAAAAAAAAAATTAAAAGTTTGATATAGTAAATTGAGAGGTTTTGAATTTTATGAGTACATTGCAAAAGGGGTTACAATTTATGAGAGGTAAGTGAAGTTTCTTATTTTTCATTGTTTTGACATTGTAATTTTAAAAAAATTCATTTTCAAATAAGACATTTTTAGCTATTTGACTTTAAATCACACTTTTGAAATACGAAATTGCAATGCTAAACACATTCTTAAACTAGGTCTAATTTGCACAAAAATTCTGAGGAGAAGCACATGAAAAGGGAAAACTCAAAAATGCTTGTACTTCAATCTTGGAGAGAATTCTGTCAATCTTGTTTGTGTTTATATGACAGTGAACCCTAATGGCTTTAAAGATGGAAAGGCGATACACGAATAAATAATAAAGAAATTAAATGGCTATTCTTCAAGTGGGCTGGTTGGCCCATTCAACTGGGTGTAGTAGGCCGAACATGGCCGGACTCCCGTTTTAGGCACTAGAGCGGTAGAGCCCTGTCTGAACATTATGATGAATAAATAAATAATTTATCTTAAACATGATGTATTACTGGCTAATTCTGGGATAATTTTAAGTGTTATATTGCTATTTTTTTTATAAAAATTTTAAAAAAGAAGAAGAAAAAAAAAAAAGCTTAATGTTATACATTTGGGGCGTAGAATAACTATTCCATTAAGAAAATAAATAGTTATTAGTGAGAATAGAGGTGGGTGAAATTTAATAATTATTATTATCCTTCAATTTGGGGACAATGCATATGCTTTCACTATAATTTAACTAAAAAAATTATATATAAAAAAAAAAAAAAAAGACAATATTTATTATTTAAAAAAAAAAAAAAAAACTCAAATAATTTTATTTATACATAGGAATTCTGTTGGGGTGGTTGGCCATTCATACTAGAACTCGTGGTCGTGGGTGGACAAGACCACCCTCAACGAGCATCTAGGTTGGTCTTGGCTACCCTTAAATGCACTGAGAGTAATTGCACCATCTTCATAGTCTCTTGGGGTTCACCACAAGGGTTTTCGGGGTGGTGCAATCACCCCCGAGTTTTGTCAACCACCTACAAAATTTTTTACCTTTTTGTTTTATTTTATTTTGAAGCTCGAAAGAAAATAAAAAATAATGTAAAACACATTGTCTATTCATACTATTCCTATAGGATAGTTATTCCTATCATTTTTAGATGATTTAATGTAGATTCTAGGAACGAAACTGTCAACGAGAGGATGACTCTTTGTTTGCTTGAATTTTCTTGGCAAATCCTGATGGGAATTGAATCAATTGATGCATCGACGGTGTCTTCAAACCAATGTCAGAATCTGTCTTCAATTTGTCCAACCAAAGGAACCAAGAATCTTTAGACCACGAGCTATTGTTCACTACTCTACCATATATAGTCCACTTGCTTCTTGCCTTGAGAGCTTGATAAACAAGGTTTCTTCTTCTTCTTTTTTTTTTTTTAAGAGAGAGAGAAAGGTCTAAGATTCAACACCAGAGTTTCTAAAGTTTATTAAAAAGAAAAATAAAGAAGAAGAAGAAGAATGATGTTGCAGCACAATTTGGCACAAGAGGTATGATTTTCTGATAATTGTTTGTATAATTTATGAAGTAGGAAGAAATCATTTTTCAAATAAGGCCTTACAAAATTTTTAAATGATGTAAAAGTTCTATTAGCGAGACAATCCTACCTCTTTTGTATTTGATAGAAAAAGTATATTTATTTCTGTGGTGTTACAACTTATGATGATGCGTTTAGATTATATGTATTTTTGATGATGACTCGGATTAATTATGCCCTATGGCTAGTACTTAGGCTTTACTTATTATTGTACATGATCAACTTATTGTGGTACTTGTGTTCTAATCTTGTTATGAATTTTATGATTTGATGGTTTGATAGTTGTTTTGGTAAGATGATTATATAGTGTGTGGTTTCAAAAAAAAATATATATACATGTACACTTTTCGCTGCAATTATCTAGTGACGAGTTGTTAGTGATAACACCTCATATTATTTATAGTTAAATAATTTTGAGAGCGTTACAACATTGTGATAAACTTCTATTCTAAATGTAAAGAAATGTTAGCACTGGAATTGTTGACATTCAAAGTACAAAAGTGCTAAGAAGATGCAAAGACTATGGGTGTGCATAAAAGATATTATTACTTTGACCTTATTAAGACATTCACATTCTACTCAGCAAAGTCTAGTTAAAGAATCACCTTTTCCTATTCTCGTTACCAACTTTTTCAAATTACTTACATACTGATGCTACACTTCATTTTATTTATCGACTTTTATTGTTCTATTTGAATATTATTTCTTCAACAGTTATATTTTTAAAAAATTATCTTTTATTAACGGTCATATTTTTAAATTTGTCTTTTTTTAACAGCCATATTTTTCAAAATTCAACCTTTTGTAACATTCATATTTTTAAAAATTCGTCTATATATAACAATCATATTTTAAAAAAGCTCATCTTTTCCCAATGATCATATGCTTCCAATATAAATAAGACAATTTCTTCTTCAATTTTTATTCACCTAAACCCAAGTTTCTTTCCCATTCAATCTCCATCTTTTCTCTTATAACTTGCTTATTTTTTAGGGCTTGCTCTTTTTTTTTCTTCTTCTTTTTTCCCCCCGCAAAATGCTTCTTGTTTATGAGTTAGAGAAAATTATTGGTGTTATGGAAGAGGAAGAATCAACATCACATCGCCGTACTATTCAACGTCGCAGGTACACATGCGTAATCATTTGCAAGGCCAATAAAAGCTTTTTCTCGAGTATTTTGCTTAATAATTGGTATATCCTCCCAAAGTATTTTTTAGGAAGTTTTCAATAAGATGGTCTCTTTTTCTCTGTATTCAACCCCATGAATAATACTTTGTCCAAAAAATAGATAATGTTGGAAGACTTGGTTAATCTTTTCTTCAAAAAATATGACAAATTTTTAAAAATCTGATTGTTGGAAAAAGAATAAATAAAAATATTTAGATAAAATAGTGAAAATGAATAGTTAAAATAGATAATAAATTTTGAAAATAAGTAGGTAAAATTAAAATATTAGTAATTATTCTAATTAAAATAGTGTGGAAATTTGCTCAATGGGACTTGAATGCTAGCTATTGAAAGAAATATAAACAAATAGAAAATAAAGAGAATAGCGGAAATAAAAATAAAATAGAGACAAGTGATTTTACACGGTTCAGTCTATAGCCTACGTGCACAGTATAAAGCCGTAATGGATTCATTGTGCTCTTATTCAATTGATGAATTTATAATACAAAAGGTCCATATTAATAGAGATGTGGAGAGAATACAAAAAGGTATTGGAGATCAAATTAAATCAAATTTAAATGTTTTCAAATCTGAATTAATTTGATTATAATGAATGGTGAAAATTACATCTCATAAAATCATATCCAAAAATATATTCAAACCTTCCTCCTCAAACTAAAGGCAGAAGATTTTGGAAGCTTGACTTTAATTTTTCCATTTCATTGCGGTTGACAGTGCTAAAAATTATATCTCATAAAATCATATCTAAGAATATATTCTAACATTTGGTAGGGAGAAAATTTTTAACACAACTCACAAACCTGAAACGAACTCAACATGAAAGTAAAATGTTATAGTTAATGAGTCTAACCTGTCTAATTAAATAGGTTATGTTAAGATTTACTCATATAGTCAGTCTTATATCCATTTCTCGACATTACTCGAATCCAATACTTAATATAATGGCCAACAATTTTTGACATAATCTGCTAACTCGACATAAATTTAATATAAAATTAAAAGGTTAAGATTGAAGAATTTGATCCATTTAATTAAGGAAAAACTTCACTGAAGACCCCCGAACTTCTACCTATTTTGAAATACCCCATAAACTTCAAAATTCCTCAATTTAGTCCACTGAACTTTCAATTGCTCTCAATTTGAACCATTCCGTTAATTTTAACAATTAAAAATTCAAGAAAAAGGCCAAAATATCCCTGATTTTTGTTTTTTTTTTTTAAATAAAAAAACATTTTGAAAGTTGAAATTTTATACAAAAGTCAGGGTTATAAACGTCATATGACGTTTAAAATCTGACGAAGGGGCTCAAATTGAAAGCAATTGAAAGTTCAGAAGACTAAATTGAGAGATTTTAAAGTTTATGGGGTATTTCAAAATGGATAAAAATTCGGAAAATTTTAGTGAAGTTTCCACTTTAATTAAATGAACCGAATTGAATTAAGATTAAGTTATATAAACTTATACTCATTTCTTAACCCATCCAAAACTTGACACGCAAACACAAATAGCGGCCGGGAGCATAGCAAAAGGGGTAAAAGGAAGTAAATCCTTGCCCCCACATTGTTCCCTCGAATCGTCTGTCATTCACTCCCTGCTGTCTGGATTCTTCTCTTTTACTATGTTAATCATGTAACACGCTCTTCTCTCTCTCTCCCTCTCTCTCTCTCACATATAAATACCCTTGACGAAGCTTTATATTCTTCTCTTCCCTGTTTGGGGGGGTCTTATGTTTGAGAGACTGAGAACAACCAAGACAGAAGAGAGAGAGAGAGCCTCCTCACCCATACCCAATAACCATTGAAGATCTGAAATAAGTTACACTCAGAAACCATATTGAGGCACAGACTCAAGAGAGGTAGACAGGCACAGATAGAGACAGACACTTCGATTGAATCTCGCTTTTTTTTTTTCTTTTGTTTGAAATAAAGATTTGCTTGTCATTCTCCTTGGACAATGCCCACGTTGTACCCATCAATTTTGTAAAAGAAACCCACAAATTCTCCTTTCTGTTTTCTCTCTTTTTCCTTTAAATTTTCCTTCTTTTTCCACCCTCTAAAGAAAGCTCTTGAGCTTATATTTGCAAAAATTTGTTTTAAATTAATGGGTTTTTTTGGGGTTTAATTTCTTTGTATATTTGGGTTTGGGATATTGAAATTAGTTTTTTTTTAAAAAGAAAAAAGTGGGTTCTTGACATTCTTTGGTGGTAGTTTTTCTAGGGTTTGGTCAGATCGCCACTGGGAGAAACCCTAATTCTGATTTGTATAATATTAGGGTTATAAGCAGAGGACTAGAGTCTGTATATATAAGAAACTGGGATTTGGATTGTACAGCTAGATTTCAATTGTTCTTGGAAGTGGGAATTGTGGGTTCAGTAGCTTTTGTTCTGAGTTTTCGCATTGAATCTGCAAGATTGGATTTTGGGGAAAGCTTCTTATTAAGAACAAAGAGGAGCTCTGAGTAATATACTTAATGGTTTTGAGGCACTGAAAATTCATCTCTCTCAAGGTTGTGGTGTGTGTTGCATTTGTTGTATATAGGTTATCGATCTTTATAGTGAGGAAATGCTCCTGATACTGGCTTTTGCTGATGAGCAGGTGATCATTCTCTATTGGCCTTGTGGGAAAAACAGAGGGTCAGATTGCTTGCGAATCGCTAAATTTGTCGACAAACCGTTCAGGTGGACATATCTTGATCGAATATATTTGTCTGGCTACATAAATTCGAGCTAATTCAGTGTTTATTACGGTTGAATTGAGCATTGAGCCTTGTGGCTACTCTTGTTTTTTCGTCTTGAGTTTTGATTGTTTTGTGGAGTTCGTGAAGTTGTGTTGTTATTGGAGCAGATTTTGGATATTGGGTATCAGATATTTGTCTGAAGCGGTGATTTTGGAAGGTTATAGCCATGGGGGTGGTTTTTTTGACCCGCAAATGAGTACAGGGACATGGTGCATGGACGGGAACATAGTTTCTTGTTTGTTCCTTTGTTGGAACAACAGCACTTGAAACTGGGAGAAGCATTTTTGCCGGTGAAAGGATCCCACTTCTCTATATCAAGGATCACGTGCAATGTCTCGCTGCTTTCCATTTCCTCCCCCAGGATATGAGAAGAGAGCTAGAATTGATGATGCAGACCTACTAAAAAAGGTTTATATATAATTATTTATTTATTTATTAAAACTGCCGTTGTTAGCTTGAGTTAGGTTCATTGCTCACTGACTCTTGCATATCTGGCTTCTGTATTGAACTGTATAGTTGTATCAATTGCTTAAAATTTATACTCTTAAAAGCCTGCTATGGTTTTGAACTTTGACACAAGAAAAATGGAATTTCTATGAGTATAGTGGAGGAAGTTTTTGGGGGAATTATGGACCTGAAACTTTTCTCCAAGACAGAAGAAACCTTATTAGGGACACTCGAACAATGTGGAAGCAGACTAATTTAGGAATAACAATCCTGCTCAGTGAAGCATAAAGTACCAGGTGATCTACAATGACTTTAAGATTTACAAAGATATCCATCCTCTTTAGTTTTGCGTTGGCATTGAGATCATTTTTCTGTGACCAATTTTTTCCATAAGATTTTGGAAACCCTAGCGTTTCAGATAAGCTGGCCTTGATTGTACCATTTTTATTTTATTGCTCGACTAATTACTTCTCTAATGTTTATTCCTTCTTCTTGGACTGCATTATATGTTTGAAGTGCTTTTCTAAATAGGAACACAGGCATTGCTGCGGTTTATGTGTGCAGGTGCAGCACGCATATTGTTAGACACTCATCAAGTAGGTTTGTCCAGAGAAGGACAAGGAAAATGTATGTTTACTTTACCTAGGTTATGTCCCATCAAAAAAAGCCAAGAAAAAAAGGGGGTTCCTTAGGTTTCATTATTGATTTGATCAATGTTGAGTGTATGCTTCAAAATAGTTGATTACTTTCAAACCTAATTAGAAAAACCATTTGTTCAAGCCCTAGGATTTTGGAAGAGTAGCAACTTTGTTGAATTTGACACCTTCACACTCCTGCACACAGCATAGAGGCTCAAGTACATGTAATGCAATTAAGAGACACTTGAATCGCATTTGATACTGGCTCATGATAAACTTAACACTACTACATGTTCCTTTATTGCAAGCTGGTAATGTCTTCATGGGTTTGGCATAGACGTGTTGAGGAAATTCTGGGAGATCATTAATGTCAGAAAGTCATAGCCTGCAAGAGCACATAACCATTACCAAGACAAACATGATATGATTGGAACCAAATGAGGTTTGTGCATAATTTACTAGCCATCCTTTAGGCGGTCAGTGAGAGGTTTTAATTTGATTTTACTACACAATGGATGATCTATTGAAGAGTTAATAATAGTTTCCATATATGATACAATATTTGGTAACCTAAAATACGGATCTATCTGTTTTATTTCTGGAATTTGTTATAATGTCAAACTTGATGTATGTACTTCCAACTATGCAATATAAAGTCCCTTGTTTTGATCGAGTTCCAAAGTTTTAAAAATACAGTGTTATATTGATTTATTATGATATTTGTATGATGAAAAGCAGACCAATCTATATTCTAGTTGTCATAAGGCGTTTAAAATATCCCATTTAGAAAAACCAATTATACTGGTGTTGTGTACTCGGAAAAGAAAAGAATTTGTAGGAACTTTCATTCTGTAATTGTCTTTACATGACTTGCTTAAGGAGGAGGAGAAGGACAAGATAGGAAAGCTTTGAACCTGATGACCTTCAGCATTCTAGGAGTCTTACTTAGTAGAATTAACAAGAAAAAGAAAAAGAAAAAAAAGAGCAGTATTAGCAAAAGCTTTCCTGATAAAAAGCTTATGTATTGAGGGTGATTGTGATTTGAAGCCTTTGTGGGAAAACACGTTTGTACTGAGCATTCTCCTAAGTTTTGTTCACTGTATGATGTTTTCTTAAATTTATAACAACCTGCAGAACATTGCTCTCTAGTTGTTAGTGGACTCTAAAGGTCCAGAAATGATCTCAATTATACATAGGTCTGGATCTCAGTCGATAGCATTCTCTTCCATTATAGATCATAGGTTGATTGATTGAATGATGGCACTTGTTCGAGTGTTTTATGGTTTGTTCTTAAGAAAACGTTAGAGAGGCCAAATTTGCCCAACTTGATAGGCTTTTTATTCTTCTTTCTTCAATAAAAGAAAACCAAGTAGAAAAAGGGAATTCGTTAAGGGACAGATAAAGTGTCTTTTATGAGCAAAATGACCCAATCAAGTAGAGAAAGGGAATTCGTTAAGGGGCAGATGAAGTGTCTTTTATGAGCAAAGTGACCAAAGGCAATTTGTTTTGTAATTGACAAAACCATATCTGGTCATTGGAATTGGAAATTTATTGGTACTGCATAACCATGTCAATAAGATCCCTGTTGATATGCGACAAAAATTTTACATTGATTGTCAACTTGCCGCAACCCTCCTCCTTTATTTGGCCTTGGCCTCGGCCTTGGGACTGGTTATGCAGAAAAAAAAAATATGACACTAAAATATGACATAGTTGCAGCTACCCTTTGCATATAATCCTCATGGCTCTTTTTATGTGTTTTGTATCAATTTCTCATTTTGCTTTCGCAGTGCTAGCTTGTGTGGCGTTGTGACTTTTTTTGGGTCTCTAATTGTAATTCTGTTTCAGGAGAAGCAGAAGGAGAAAAGGAATAAAAAGGATAAGAAGGGCAAAGAAAAGAGAGAAGGTAAAGAAAAGAAGGACAAAGAGAGAAGTAAGGAAAAACATAGTGACAAGAAAGACCGAAAGGAAAAGCACAAAGACAAGGACAGGGATAGGGATAAAGAAAAAAAGGGGACCTCGGATGAGAAGAGAGTTGCAGGGCAGCCGGATAGCTATAAAGGAGAGAAGCTTGTTCCAAACAATCTTCAGAATGTTGAGGTTAAGGATGCTAAATATGTGCAGGAGTTGGCCAGGAGAATCAGGGATGAAGAAAGTGCTACTACAAGCCAAATGGTTCAGAAGATTACTGTTACTGGTCAAAGAGGATCTGAGTTTCTGGGTAGGGTGGTGGAGAGCAATCTTGCCAATCATTCTGGAGAACAAAGGAAAATTAAGGAAGCAAAAGACGATAGTAGGCAGATCAATGGACAAAGAAATACGAGAAGTTTGGAGAGTGCCATTGGTGGAAACTTCTCTGTTATGGATCACAGAAGAGTTGGACTTGCTTTGCCAGTGGAGAAAAATGTTGAGAAGCCAAAGGATGGGAAAGAGAAGAACAAGCACAAGGATAGTAATGGTAAGGGTGATAAACCTAAGGATAATGATCGAGAAAAGAAAAGCAAATCAAAGGTTAAAGATGAAGCTAAAGAAAAGAAAAAGGAGAAGAAAGCAAAGGAGATAAGTGAACATAGTAAACAGCAGCCTAGATTGCAAGAAAACGGCAAGGAGTCCCTTGACTCTAGCAATGCTAAGCAATTTTACCTTTCAGAGACGATCAATAACAGTACTTTTGGTGAGGGAAATCTTGGAAAACGTAAGGAGCTTCACAAAAATGGACCTCTACTTGGTGAGTCCTTCCTATATTGTACAATAATCACACTGCAGGACTTCTATTTTGTCTGGTGATTGGAACCACAAATTTTATTTTGTTTGTCCCCATGGATGGTAATAGAGGCTTTATACTACTTAGTTCGTCCAGTAAGAACCCATTTTTTGTGGCCTACTATTGTTGTATATCTCTAAAGCTAAAAAGACTTTTTAGCTAAACTTGATCTCCAGTTACTATGTTTGCTTTTCGGGCTGCTGGTCAGATGATGTTGTCAAGTACTTGTTTTTTGGTTGTTCCTTTTCTGGGAGATAAATTCTTTTGGTTGTAGATTTTAGCTTCTTACTCTTTTAAGTTTCTCACAGACAATGGAATTCGACCCCATAAGTTGCTGAGACCTGTTTCATCCTCTGAACGAGTCATGGAAAATGGAAGGAAATTGGAACCTTGCCAAACTGATATTCCGTCAACTTCTGGGAGACAGGGGGCTGCCAGTAATGGTATAGTGGGCATTAAGGAGCATAGGCCTAATGGTTTGGTGGAGCCTCAAAGACCCAATGCAGGCTCAATAAGGTCTTCATCTACTACCGTACAGGTCAATGAAAATGGTGAAGCATCTGCAAAACCACCTTTGGTAAGGCTTCAAAGACCGAATGCAAGGCCTTCCCCTACTACTTTACAAGTTAATGATAATGGCGAAGCTTTTTCAAAACCGCCACATCCCGATTCCAAATACCTGATTCAGATACTTTCTATACCAAAAGTGGAGGATTTGTCTGATATTGACGACCAAGAATGGCTGTTTAGCAGCAATTGTCTGCTGTCAAAGGAATCCAAGGCAGGTTCTCCTCAGGTTGAAGGGACACAACACGTGTGGGCGAAAGCCTTGCAGATAGAGTCTGCTGATGTTTATGCTCTGCCATATGTCGTTCCCTATTAATCAATAGATGTATAGAACTTACCCCTATATCATTCCCTAGTGAAGCTGTTACACCAATGTGCTTACCAAGGAGGTATTCCAGCATCTGGGTCCTGAGCCTATCAGTTTGTTGCTGTTTTGTTTTGTTTTTTTATTTTCTTCCCATATGGGTTCATTTAAGGTATAGATTGCACCGATTTCTATTGCATTTGGTAATGGTGTCTTGGCTATTCTTATACTGACATCAGTTCGTCACTAATAATTTTCTGTGGCATATTTTCAGGACCCTCTGTGTGGATTTGTGCTTATTTATGAGAATTGCATTCAGGTTTGTATGGAGGAAACCTTACCCAAGTGCACAGGATAGGAGAATATGTTAATTGGAAATGCCACGATGGGAGTTTTGTTAGCTTAGATCTTAGAAATCAAATACAAACGAGTACCATAGGGTTCCAAGGCCTGTTCACTCTTTTAACGATTTTTTTGATTTGTCTTATGGTGTCATTTGATCAAATGTAAGGATGACGATCATAAGTAAATTTGAAATAGAGAGCAAAAGAAAGAGACCATTTTGTTCATTTGACATTTTTTCTGTCTTATAGCGGAATTAAATCTAAACTGTTGAAACAAACAGCACCTTAGCCAAATCTATAACTGACAGTGGCTTAGATATTTCTTTCCCTTCGATGTTCTTGTTACTAGTTGAAGCTGCGCTGTATTTTTTGTGCAATTAATTGACTCAGAAAGACAATTTGGTGCATATATAGGATATGTTTGGAATTGTGTTTGAGAAATAGAGCTTTTAACTCAAAAAACGCTTTTCGGCAAAAGTTAATTTTTTAGCTTTTGCTAAAAGTACGTTTAAGTCATTTTTAGGTTTTTTGGACTTTTAAAAGTGCTTTCAATTTTTCAATTAAAATGGTTTTTTTTTTAAAAAAACGGACTTTTTAAGTGTTAAACGCATATGTATATCCAAATAGGCTCTTAGTGTTGCACATAAAGTGTAGGGCCACGTTTCACGTTTCTGTCATAGAGGATCATCCATGAATGCCACCTTTGAAGGTGTAGGCAACTGTTTATCTAGTGCCTCAAGGCAGGTGAAAACCGATCCAAGGCAACCTTCTCATTGTACATTGTGCACTATTGCCTTAACATCAAATAGAGGGTCCAATTAGACTCCCCTTTTTCTCCTCTCCCGCATCGATAAAAAAAAACAAAAAAAAAAAAATTATGTACTATTAGACCTACTCAAACTCAACCTACTAGAGGTAATGTACAAGATTCAAGTGTCAATACAATAACACACACTTGTAATTTAGTTTCATTTTTAATGAAGCCTTTATCTCACCCTTTTTTTTTTTTTTTAAGTATGTATTGGATACCAGATTTTTCTTATTGTTTTAGGAAAAAAAAAAAAAAAAATCCTCAGCATTCCATTAGTTTTGTTCTGATCAGTAACCAATCATTTTTTCAAAAAAAACTTTGGGCAATATTCCATTATCTTGATTGGATATTCTTTTCTCCCTTATCAACACATGATCCACTCGTAGCACCCTTACATTAAAATAATAATAATAATAATAATAATAAAAGTTGCGACATTAGAGCATTCCTAAGAGCATTTCCAATGAAATAGCCAAATGTTACTTTTATCTAGAATAGCTCTTCAAATGTTCAAAAAACCTCTCACATTGGATGAGCCAAAAATATATGTAAAATAGATATTTAATTAGAAGAGCTAAAAAAAAAGTTAAATGTAGCAGCACTTTTTAAGGGAGCCATTTTATTTTTTAGTGTTTCTCTCTCCTGCTTTATCTTTTTCCCAAATCTTTTCCCACTTATTTTTTAGAAATATAGCTAATCGGATGTGTAGACACTTAAAAATGGCTTAGGTAAACTAAATAAAAGTGAGTTTTGAAGAGTCATTTTACATAAAAATATAGCTCTTCCATTGGGAATGCTCTAATGGAGGAACCATATTTTTATGTAAAATGGCTCCTCATAACTCACTTTTATTTAGTTTAGAGCATTCCCAATGGAAGAGCCAAATGTTACTTTTATCTATAATAGCTCTTCAAATGTTCAAAAAACCTCCCACATTGGATGAGCCAAAAATATATGTAAAATAGATATTTGATTAGAAGAGCTAAAAAAAAGTTAAATGTAGCAGCACTTTTTAAGGGAGCTATTTTATTTTTTAGTGTTTCTCTCTCTTGCTTTATCATTTTCCCAAATCTTTTTTCACCTTTTTTTTAGAAATATAGCTAATCGGATGTGGAGACACTTAAAAATGGCTTAGTTAAACTAGATAAAAGTGAGTTTTGAAGAGTCATTTTACATAAAAATATGGCTCTTCCATTGGGAATGCTCTTAGTTAAGCTATTTTTAAATGTCTCTACATCCGATTAGCTATATTTCTATCTATTCTATTAAAATATTATTAAAAGTAAGAAAAGTTTTAGGAAGAAGAGAACATGTGAGAGGAAAAATGAAAAAAAAAATTGGGAAAAAGAGAATATGCAGAGAAAAAGTAGGAAATAATTTGAGAAAAAGATAAAACAAGTTAAAGAAACAATGAAAAATAAAATAGCTCCCTTGAAAAGTGCTGCTACATTTAGCTTTTCCAATCAAATATCTATTTTACATTTTTTTTTTTGTGGCTAATCCAATATGAGAAATTTTTTAAACATTTGAAGAGCTATTTTAAATAAAAGTAACATTTGACTTTTCCATAATACTCTTACAACACAATATATAACTACTCTCCATAAAACCTTAAACATGTCCAAAAAAGTCAATGTCGCCGCATGGCATGGAAGCACACGTGGCATTCAGTTGGCACATCACTAACCTTCGTCAACCACCTCTTCAATTCAACTCAGGTGTCTTAGCAGACAAGAAACAACTCAGAACTCAAATCAGATTCCTTTGTCACCATTTCTCCTCTCTCTCTCAAGCAAGCAAGCATGGGTGGTGATACGATCACCCCTCCCACTTCCACTACTGGTACACTTCTCTCTCTCTTTCTCTCTCGCGTTTGGTTTTCTGGGGAAAGTTTGAAACGCTTGAAAATGTTGCTTTTTCGCTCGGGTTTTCCCGGGAACCAAACAGGGTGTTTGACTCTGTAAGCCAATAGTGGGAATTTAACTAACCCCATTTGCTGATTATGCAGACGAGGACTTGTCCTCTCTGGAGGAGCAAGACTTCCCACAACTGCCACCCCAAACACCTACTTTTCTCGGGTATGTGATGAAAGAGATCATTTTCTTTTTCCTAATCCTCTGTTTGTGTGGGGAGAAAATAAATAAAATAGAATCCTCAGAAGTCAGAATCGTAGATTGTTGTTTCGGTTTATAGACAAGCTGACAAACTTACTGTGAATATAACTCATTTGGTTTCCTTAGGTTCATTTTGGGAGTTAATCTCTGAGTACTAAATTCTAAACTTTGATTGTTATTTTTTTTTACCTCACTTTCTTAATAAACCAAAGGGGTTTATTGGAAAATTGTGTTATGTTGGTGGAAGTCTGAATCTGATTTTCAATGGTTCAGGGATGAAGTTGAAGACAGTACCACCAAAGAAGACTTGGGGGAATTTGATGAATTGGGCAGTCGGTTTTCTTCAGCTGCTTTGGATTTTGAAGCCAATCGGAGGAGGAGACACAGTGCTTATAGAGAAGTCCTGCAGAGTTATGATGAATTGCGGATTCGTTGCGAGAATTTGAATGGGGCGAAGAGCAAAATCTTGAGGTACTAATATAATATGTTGTTAGATGAAGCATGTAAGTGAGAAGTTTGACCCATACTTTAGTTCCAAAGGAAACTTTTCTGGTTTCATTACTTGAATTTATTTTTTTCAATAGTATGTTTGAAATTGTTTAGTTTTCTTTAATGGTGGTCATGATCTAAAACTTAGTGTCACATCACACTCTCTTACAAATTTTGATGAACAAAAATAAATGTCTTGAGGTATGTTGTGAATATGAGGTTAAGCCTTGAATTTTCTTGTTCTTTGGAGTAAGAAGTTAATTATAATTACTTAGGCGCATGATGTAGGGCGCATGCCCCTATGTTCAAATGCACATGCACTCGCACTTGTGCGCGCGCGACGAATAGAAACAAAGAATATGTTAAATTATCAGTTATTCTTAAAGTTTAAACTGATAGGAAGAGATAAATTAATCATTACTCTATTTATAAAGAAAGAGTGAACGTTATAAGTCTTTTCTACTTTTACATTAACAACAGTAAAGTTAATTAATCATTTGTAACTCTTGTCTCAATAGAATAGACAGGGTGCACTTCTGTTTTTGCACGGTATGGTTGTGTGGTAAAAGAAACTAGAGAGGATAGAGAAAAATTACTAGTATTTATGGACTATAACTAGTTAATGGATAGGTGCAGTTTTCATTACTATAAACCATAAAACTAAACATTAAAAACTGTCATTACGCTGTAAATGTTATAACTGTCCTTAAAGGACTTTACTGTTCATCGTAGTAGAGACTGATATTATGTTTAGCCTGAAATGACCTGCTAGATGAACTTGACAGCTATGTCCCTGGAGCATGGATTGAGAAGGTGGGTGGCTTGCAATTGATTGATTATGATGTTCCAAAGACAACCTCGCTCATATTAGTTGGTCCAAAAGGATCTGGAAAAAGCAGTCTTGTAAATAGAATCTCCAGGGTGTTTGAAGAAGACAAGTTTGTATCGGAAAGAGCACAAGTATCATGTATGATTCTTTAGCATATCTGATATGAGTTTCAGATTTGAATCATGAAAGGATGCTGTCTATATATTTTCTTTGAATAAGGGGATGAACTTAGTGTTAAATCACCATTTATCCCCAAAGTTTAAGTTGATAGGAAATGTTGATTTTAATCATTTAATTAACATTTTAACACTCCTCCTCACATGTGGATCTAAACTCCTCTCTCAATAAGTGAAACCCAAATATTATTTAATTGAAATCTTAGGTAAATTACGAAGGCAGGATCTCTGTTTTGATACCATGTTAAATTATCACTTATTTCAAAAACTTAAGTTAATAGGAAATTGTGAATTTAATCATTTAATTAATATTCCAACACCTTATTTCTATAGTTTCAATCTCTTGGCGTGTCTTCTTGTGCCAGATACATCTGTTGGAGATGGGACCTACTTCCTTCAGGAATATATGATTCCAAAAAGCTCAATGTCATTTTGTCTTTATGACACACGCAGTTTGTCTAATGATTCATCTGAGAACACTGAAATACTAAAGCGTTGGCTGACAAAAGGTGTTCGTCATGGGGATGCTGTTATCAGGTCTGACTTTTGAAGTTCTTGTATCCTTACTTCCAGGGTTTATGTGTTTTTTTCAGTCATTGAATTACCTCACTTCTTTGAATTGCTTGTCAGGGGTTCTGATAGTCCAAGTTTAAGAATCAGTATGAAATGCAAGGCCCGCTGGAATGGTTTTCTGATGAGGGAGATCAGGAGGGTCAGTTTTGTCATATTTGTTGTTAATGCGATTTCAGTTTTGAAATCAATGGATAGTAATGATGATTCAGACATGAAGTATATCCAGACGATTGCTGAAGCATTTAGCTGCCCATACTTGTCATTCAAAGGTATTAGGACATGAACATCCTTGACTTCCTTTTTCCTGGTAACATCTTTTAGATTTCATGCAAGACTTTGGATTTCATAACTTCTCAGTCGCTTGTCTTTTCCTCTGTGTTTTAAAAATTAATAAATTTAGTACTAAGAGGAAAAAGAAAATACACTATGGGCCGGGGTGACTATAGTACTGCCAAAAGAAACATATATAGTAGAAGCAGGGAATTATATTTTACATCTCCTCTGAAAACAAAGACACTTAAATATCAGGTACTGAAAGATAAGAGTAACATCAAGCAACAATTATAAAACTAGCAAAAATCTTGCTAAAGCTCTTGTTGGAGGGATGCAGGCTCAAATAAGGTGCTGCAAAATTAAATCAGTTTTTACACAAGGAGCTAATTTCCACTTTGTTTTAATGTTTTTTTTACCCAATAGATTGTATTGTTGAATTCAGTTGATTTGCAATTTCTCTTGTTCAAAAGAAGGGTTAATTTCACGTTTTCTCACCGGTTGTATAGAGTGAGTTGGGCTTCCCAACCTGTGTGGTCTAAAAAGTGACACTTTACCTTAAAAAAAAAAAAAAAGGTGATACTTTATTCAACTGAAGTCTACTCTGTTAGTACTCGACGATAGCTGACTTCAAAAATTGCATGTGCATACATGTGCATCAAAAAAGTGACATGCTACCACATGTGATTGAGAAAAATAGCACCTTACCCGCCTTTGTTTTAGGAAAATGACACTTACCTATTAATATTTTATGCAACTATTGGTTGCTCCATTGTATTTAAAATATCAAATTAACTCCCAATGATGTAGGCTTTTATCAAATAGCTCCATAATTTTTAATTTTATCAAATAGCTCCAAGTAGATCGTTTCATCCATTTTTTTTAACAGAATGTTGTGAAATTCCAATTATGCCCCAAAGAAAAAAAAAAGTAGAAAAAAAGCAAATAAGTGCAAATAAGAGAAAAATGCAATCCAGTGGGCTGAGGTGCCATATGGGCAGTCGACCTTGCCTGTACTCCTCGTGAAGGGGGTGTGTCACCTCTCCTGCCTCCCCCTCCTACTTTCATTTTTTACTTCTTCTTCTTCCTTTTTATTTATTTATTTATTTTTTTTAATTTTTTTTATGTGCTTTGGGCAATTTTTGTCTTTGGAGGTATGATTGGAATTTCACAAGTATTCTCTTAGAAAAATGGATGGAAGGACTACTTGATGAGTCAAGACGTTGGGAGCTATTTGCTTAAATTGGAAACTTACGGAACTATTTGATAAGAGCCCAAAGCACAATGAGCTAGTTTAATATTCTACCTTATTTTAGTAGATGCTAATAGAACATATCTTAGGATAAAGTTTTCAAAACCAAAGGTTGACAAATCAAACTCAACCTTTACCATAGGTTGGGAAAATATGCTTTACCCTTAAAGAAATATTCTCCTGGGTCCTTTAGAGGCTTCAACACCAATTTCACTTGATTATGTGATGTTTTGAAATTTGGCCTGTTTCCTTGTAGTAAGAAGATAATAAAAATTTGAAGGCAAAACTGGTTGATTTGCTTACTACTTGTTACTGCTACCAAATTCTAAATCAGAGATGAACTTGGTCTTAAGAAATTTCTCACTTTGACAAGCCTTAATTTATTCACATAGTTGAGAGGCTGAGAATATAAAGGAGTAGTAGGATCTCATCTTTTATGGGCAACCTGGCCATTGGCAGATTATCTCAAAAGATGCTTCCAATGCCCTGAGTCACTACTGAGGCATTGGACAACTGTTTCTATAATTTTTTATGACATGTTTTTAAGGTTACTTGCAAGGATGCCTCGGGAGAAATAAAGACACTTGTTCTGATTCTGGGCTACTGGTTAAAGTGGTTGCTTTGGACTTCTTGTTTCCGGAGTTTTATCAAGTGTCAAGTGGTCCAAATGATTTTTGATAGTACTTTTTGTTCCTATCTCCCTCCATGAAACAGCGAGGGGCAATGTACATTATGTTTACACTTCAAATTCGCAAAGTATTTAAACAATCCTGGTCTTAGACTAAATGTGTTTTATGGATAATTAATGATACTTCCAGATGAGCCCTTTTATCTTTTTTTATAATTGCTTTTGTCTTCATTTTTCTTTTTTTACCTGCATAGTTGACCCCAACTGGTAGGAACTAAGGCTTGTGGGTTGTGGCTATCCAACAACCTTCAACATACACTGTCTTTATCCATGTAAAATCCTTAAATACATCTTTTGCTTTAGCAAAAAAAAAAAAAAAATCTAAAACATTTATAGTCTCGTACTGACAAATTGAATACCAGAACCAGCCTTCTTCACTCTTTTTTCAAGTGTACCAAACCTTCGATCTGCAGCAGTCACATTCAATAAGTGATTGTCTGGAGTCCAAGGTGACTCAACAAGGCTTCCCCCAACAATGTTCTTTGGTGGAGTTATGGCTGAGTACCTTTTTATCAGAAACTGTAATACTGTAGAGTTTTAGGGCGATGATAGGCCAAGATTGCTGCAGCAATAACCTGGTAAGGAAAAATATACCCTTTTTGGAAGCCTAAGACCAGTCCTATGGACCCTACAACAATCAAGAAGACATTTTTGGCCCCAAATAAAGTGTCTGGGTTAGGGTGTTGGTCTTTCAATAGTCGTAATATGGATCAGTTCCAGTTTGTGAACAGTGCAGTGCTTTCTGTGATCATTGTTGGAAATGAAATATAACATGTTTTTATGCATAATTGTTGGGTACTAATGGCTGGATGCTCCAATTTTCCTTACAGATGACAAGCCTGTTGTTGTTGTTACACATGGTGACCTACTTTCGCTTTCAGACCGTGCTCGGGTCCGTGTCCATTTGGGAGAGCTGCTGGGTATTCCACCTGCAAAACAGATTTTTGACATTCCAGGTGACAGTTTAAGTTATCTAGCTCCCATTTTTTTTTTTTTTTTTCTGCTTTCAGATAAGGTTTTTGATTAATAAATTTATGGTTTATCATTTCCCTTTCTTCTTGCAGAAAGCTGTGATCCAGTAACTGAGTTGACAATCATTGACATGTTACGCTTTTCCCTTGAGCACGCCGATAAAAATCTTCCTCGTAAGAGCTGGATAATGAACAAGGTGTGGTCTTTCTTGCTGTATTTATCTAAAGAGTTTCAATTCTCTTTTGCGTATTTTGAATTTTTTCTTACCTTCCAAGGAGCAGTATATATGATGTGACTTGAATTCATTGTTCTTCTACATCTTGGGGATGTATGACACTGCTATGAATATTAGCAGTCTCACAATCATTACATCAAGGTATAGTGGTTATAAGCACCTAATTCAATAAGTTTATGGAACTCCAGTATGTTTTCAATGACACTACAGTTTACAAGTCATTCTATACCCTAAGTCAACTTATTAAAATTCCGAAATTTCAAATATTTACAAAACAACAGCTTATCTATTTTTTTTTTTTTTTTCTCGCTATGTATTGTATTTCCACTCAATTTATGTGCACACTTCAGGCGGACTTCTGCTTTCTCTTGGTTCTTAAAGTAGTAGGCAGTATTGGCAGTGTAAAAACTCTCTCATTCTAGATTGCCATTTTGTTACTGATCAGTGAGTTTTTGAAGTTGTGTTGCAATTTAGAAGTGCTTCGTCGAGAAAGGTGAATAAGCAAGTCATTGGAGAACGATGTTTTATGAGTTGAAACTTACATTTAGCATGAAGAACTTAATTACTAGATGGTGAATAAGCAAAGAATGCTATTAATATAGTGATTTTGGTTGGGTCTCTTGTATACCTTTTTGGTTGGGTGTTTGGTTTGACTGGGTTTTTCTGGGTTTTTTGGTTTGTTAGGGTGTTTGGTTGGGTTCCTTTGTATACATTATTGTGTACTTTGATTTGTATACATTATTGTGTACTTAGAGGCACTTTGCGCTTTTTTCGATATATACTACATTACTTATCGAAAAAAAAAATATAGTGATTTTGGCCTTCCCTTATACTTGCCTGAATTCTGCGATGGATCTTACTGTGTTGATATATCGGTCTAAGTTATACATTCTGTGACATCCGACATGATATTCAAAGGGTCCTTATATGGTCCAGTAGTTTAATATGTACAGGGTTAAAACAAATCAAGCTGAGGCGAGCCAACTTTATGTTGGAAAAGGTTGCATGGTTGAATTTTAACTAAACTTAAACTTTTGGGTTAGCCTGCCTGAATGATGCACATGTAAAAGTTGTAGATACTACTTTTGAAGTAAATGGCAGGTGCAAGCTTTGTGGGTTAGCCTGCCAAGCTGATGCACCAGTAAAAATTGGAGATCCTTAAAGCTAAAGCTATTAAATGTAGGAGCAAGGGGACAGCATGGCAGTTTAGGTTTAGTTCATCTTAGTTGTGCTAAAGTGTATATTAAAGTTTCTAGATCTTTAATAATTTTTGTGTGTTGTGTGTAGGAGGGTGTGTGTCTAAGGGCCTGTTTGGGTGTGCGTTTGAGGAGCCTAAAAGTGCGTTTATCACTCAAAAAGTCAATTTGAAGAAAAAAGTACCCGTTTGATAAAAAAAATTGAAAATGTTTTTAAGGGTTCAAAAAGCCAAAAAAAGGCTAAAACGCACTTTTGGCAAAAGCTTCATTTTGAAGCTTTTTGACTTAAAAGCTCTATTTGTCAAACGCAATCCCAAACATGCTCTAAGAGTCTTGGTACAGTAGGGTATCAGTTATCAGTTAGCTGGGGTTTTAGAATGGTGTAGAACTGAAGATAACATTGCTATAATTATTTTTTTTAAAATTTGAGAAATTTTCAGTGACCTGTAGAGGCATGTGTAGAAAATCAGTCACTCTTGCTTTTGCTGATTCAGATCGAGAATTGTGGCATTTTCTATAGCTCCTAAATTTTTTCGAACAGATTGTGCTCTGAATTCTGAATTTTCAGTGGCTTTCATTAGATTGACTGGAACAAACATCTGGATGGATTTGGGACTGAAATTGCTTTCATTATGCTTTTAACAAGCTTCCAAAATTAGTTCCTTCTCTAGCATTAAGAAATAGTACATATTCCCTTTCGTGCATTGGATTTTCAGTAGAATCTCAATAAGCATCAGCTTAATTTTGTTATCATTGTTGGTTAATACCTGGTGATTTATCGGCCAATTGCATCAGAAGGGATTAAACTATTTCTTGTGAATCATGGAATACACAATACAAATACTCGCATGCGAAAAAGATTATGTTGTATTTTGTCCAGCTGGCTTCAGGAGAGATGCTGATTGTGTTAGGAATATGCAGGTTCATACAGCATTGCTGCGCGGATGTATATTGCTATTAATATCCCTGGGAATCGCCATCATCGTAGCTTACGTGTACCGTGTGCATATTCATCATGTCCGTCGTGCAAAGCCTCATGCAAAACCTCACATAGCTTTTACTCATCCTGAGATAGATTGGCAAGCAATTCGGCACATGTGGTTGGGCTAGAATGTGTAGCCCGAATCTCAGAGTTTGATGCCATGAAGGCCACTGAATATACAAACAAGAATTGTTATTGAATACTTGGGGTGTCTATATGTATATCTATGTATATGGTTTGGTCTATGGTTCTTATATATTCTATATTGTCTAGTACTCAGTTTTTGCAAATTGATCTTAATGATGGTATCAGTTAGGGGTGGGTATCGGTTCAGTTCGGTATAGCCATTTTCGGTCGGTTAACCGAAATTGTCAGCTTAAATCGGTTAATTCACCAATTTCATTTCGATAACAAATTATTTCGAAATTTTAATTTAATTTCGGTAATCGGTTAATCTCGGCAGGTTAATCGGTTAACCGTAAGCTTTTTTAATTGGACCAATGCTATTTTTAAATGGGTCAATAATTAGTTATCTTGGGGGCTCAAATTTTCTTTTTGGGACTAAAATAACTTATTGAACATAAGATGCAAACAATAAGCATATAAGATGCAAAAAACTTACCAAATACTTTCCACAAAACATCACTCCACAAAGTCCATCCTTCAAAGCCTTAATCCGTGTCAATTGTCAAATTTGGCGGTTCGATCCGGTTATGCGTATTCGGTTTGGTTCAATTAATTGACAACAAAAAGTTTATACTAATTAAGCGAACTGAACCAACGTTGGTATAAAAAATTCATAGAGATTTTCAACTCACACACTTTACTATTAATTTCGGTTCGGTGTAGGTGGTTAACTTGCCCACCCCTACTATCAGTAGGTCCTAGCTAATGATGATTGTGAATTTGTGGTGATAATCGCCAAGCAGAATGATAGCAATGCATTTTGAGAATGCTAAATATCTTCTGCATTTGAATTCGAGCTCTTCCACGACAAAAAAAGCACAGCTTGACCAGGGTAGGGTTTGTATTTTGTTTCTGTGGTGGTGCGTCCATACATTGGATGGAAGACAGCTGCCAAGAAATGTTAGTGGGTCAGGTTGTTGGCATGATATGGAATATTTTTTTTACATCGCGTCATCGCGTCAGATGGCGTAAAATGTGAATGAAGAATAACATTACTCTATTTGTAAATAGAACTGCCCATAAGTTGAATCTGAAAAATGTTGAATGGCATTTCAGCATCCGGACGGGTGCGGTTTTTTGGTCAGGAACATCAAACATCATGGGCAGTAACAGAGTAAGAAAACAATGTGCTTTTGGTCTAAAGTAAATATTGATTACTCGATGTACAGCAGAAAAAGCAGTAACAGAGTGAGAAATCTGAACACTAATATAAAAAATTCTTCTTTAATTATCAAACTGGTGTAAATCGATCGTGTTTGCTGGAAATAGTATAAAAAATTAATCATGGAAACAATGACATACCCTTGAAAATTTTCTTTTGAAGGGTTTATGCTACAAGCATTAATATGGGAAAAAAATAATTGAAATCCTAAGATTCTCACAAATCATGCAAATTCTCTGCACCAACTAACACAAAACTTGAGTGAGACACAGATTGTCTCCAAGTCATCTTTGAGAAGATCCATCAAAACTTATTCCTGTCATGACTGCTGCACCACTGCCAAGAAAGGCAAAGAAATTAGAGGATCTATACCTGAGACAAGAAACACATTTAGAGTTTGTATTGGAAAGAATCATCATCCTCCAGTAGTATTAAGTGTTTGGAATGCTCTGCAAAAACATAGCCCTTGCAGCCGGGTCAGTTGAAAATCGACCCAATACGGCAATTGTAGCCGTGCTACTTCCAATCTTCTCAATCCCTCTAGAGATCATACAGGTGTGGTTAGCCTCTACAACTACTATCACATCTCCACCTAACAGTGATGAAACAGTCTCTGCAATCTGCCTGGTGAGTCTTTCCTGAACTTGGAGCTTGCATCCATAAAAATGTACTATCGAGTGTAACAGGGATTTTCCAATAGGATTGAGTCCCTCGGTACAAAAGTATCCTACATGCACAACCCCATGAAAAGGAAGTAAATGATGCTCACATTGAGACCAGAATGACAAGTTCAGCTCAGAATGGATCTGCTTTTCGCTCGGGGTGACTTCCCCATTAGGTTTTAGAAGATCCATCCCACCACAAACAAAGCCATTCAGCTTCATCTCCAAATTATTGTTTTGGAAGTTCATCAGCCACTTCACAAAGCGACAAGGAGTTGCTAAGAGCTCTTTCCTTAATGGGTCCTCACCCAGAGACCTGAGAATTGAAGTTACCGCAGTGACCATTCCTGGATTGGCTGCTCTATTGTTGGAGGAAGTTTTCTCACTTGAAGAAGATTGGGATGGGCACCAACATTGATTGCTTGAGTCTCTTCTACGGGCTGTCTCCGCATTTATGCCTTTAAATTTTAGAAGACTCAAAAAATCACCCCACATTTCAGCATTATCATTTTCAAAAACCCCTGAACCTGAAGAAACCAGAACCTTTACCCATCCTTGGTGATTTGAGTCGAGAAAGGCAGATTCCAGGTTAGGGAAATGGATGTGCAAACATTGGAGAATGACAGCAACACCTGCCGGCTTGATACCATGGTGCAAAGCTGAACAAACTTCATTGGCCAGCCGCTGTGGATCTTGGAGTCGTTTTGCAAATACATCAGCTACTCGGGAAAGCTTACTTAAGCCTACAACTCGTAGACCTGAAGGCACATAACCTACATGACACTTCACCTGGAATGGAAGCAAGCATGACTCACAGTATGAGAAAAGATCAAGATCTCGAACAATCACGAGTCCACCTGCACCTCCAGCATGACCAACTCCATTATCCAGACCAGCTTCAGGGAATAAAGCACCTTGGACAATTTCCTTCACCGTTTGTCTATAACCTAAAAATAGTAACAATGATGTAGTTTTAAGTAATTCAAGTCACAGATTCATAACTAGTTCAACAAGATATTTTAGCTGACATCAATGTTGATATTGTGTTCTTTCTTTTTTACGTAGAGAAATTTTATCCATGTCTCAAATTTGCAGCAAAATAGCTTACTATTACCATTTTCATCACCAGAAACCTGCTTACTACCTAGGAGTTTAAGCAATGCCAGAGAGCCAAATATTAGAAGAGGATAGGAAAATAGCACATTAGTTTGGTTTCATTCATCCGCGAGAAAATAAAGTTGAACAATATGCAATCACTATTAAACAATGGATGACGCTTCCTGAAAGCCTCAGTCCCTTACAACTGCAAACCTAAAACAGATTTTTTAGCAATCTAAAAAAATTATTCACTAAAAATTATTTTCTAAAATGTAACTGGTATTAACCTTTATGCTATGAAAAAGAAATTTTATACAAATTGAACTGATTAACCTTCAGTGGCCCCATAAATGATCAGAATGAACAGAAATGATGAATATTGGTAATAAACTCGGATGCCCATGCAAAACCAGTAGGGACAGTGATGTCAGATAAAGAAGTTCATCGGACATTTCTACGATATTATTAAGTGAAAGCAGCCAGCCAGAAACATTTGTAACTCTTCTAGGAAGAGTAATGCTATTTAGCCTATCATACAATTGGGATTATGTGACATTAAAAATCAACCCTTGATTTTTTTTTTTTACAAGTATTAACCCAAAGGCTAATTTTCATTGCGATATCATCAAGTTGAATGTTAGTTGTATAACAGTACACTAAATAGTATTACTCTCAAGAAATACAGATACCAAAAGGATGTCTTAGCATTCTTCTTGTTATACCTATACATAGATCCGTCACATTACATAATTGAGAAATGCTACACGTCCCAAAATTTCTTCCCAAGTAATGTGTATAAATCTCATGAGATGGTGACACATCATTTGTGAATTAGCTTTTGAGAAGAAAATTTGGGATGTGTAGCACTTCTCTACATAATTATAGTCTTATACTTTGTGCATGTATGACAAAAGTTGCATCTTCTAGCTAGAAGAAAAAACAAAAAATAGAAATGTATTCAAATAGACGGATATGACTCAAATGCATAATGCAGCAGCAGGCATAAAAGGAATGGTGATGGGCTATCATACATTATGAAGCTCTCTCTCTCTCTCTCTCTCTCTCTCTCTCTCTGTGTGACATTGCTAGCATCAGGTAGAAGCAATATTCACACATTACCAGAATCCAATATAAACTTTAACTTGGTAGACATGGAATCTCAAGGAACAATGTAACTTTAATTATATAGATTACAAAGAGAGTCTTGAAGGAAAAGGTTTTTCAGAAATATAATCAATCTAGCCCGAAATAAGAACTGAGTGAACTTACTTTCTTATGTTATAGCTATCTATATATTGGGCAAACGGGGATCCTTGCTTTTAAACTAACCATCAAGTTGACAATGACAACTTTGTAGTTTAAGAAGGATGGCATGATCCCAATGCCCACTTTTCCAATGATAATCCAATCTACTAAACAACATTTCTACTATCTCCTTCCACTAAAATCAGGGAAGGAGATAGTAGAACAAAGGGTAAGGTTAAGCCCCAAACTCACTCAATGAAAAACCTAGTTCCAGAAGGTCCTACTTGATAGCAAAGTAGACACATCTGGTACGTCCAAATCCTGAATAGAACACTATTGTGCTCAGAAACACGTTTTATTGTAGTATCCTGAGAATTACAACCTTTGCAATCTACAGACAAGAGAAAACAACTTGGATGTCTAAGACTTATATAATGAGACAAAAACACTTCAAGAGACCCAAAATTCTCATACTGCCAGACAATTTAGTTGTAGAACTTTGACAAATAGAGTAGTAGACTATGAAGATGAGTGATATAAGGATATGCTTTTGCTAGGCTCAAAGTAAATGCCTTGATGGGCAGCCTCTAGAGCTCAAATCCCTGTAATTTACGAGTGTGTCAAGCAAGTGCGCCAAAATTTAGTACTTGCATAACCATGATAAATGCATTCAGACCTCTACTAACAGATTCTATTTAAACCACAAAACTGAGACTTAAGCCCTTTTCAAAATATTAAAACATCATTTTTCCATGCCATATCACATGCAATTAGCATTATATAATACTTCTGAGGTCCTAAAGAAACTTCTGCAATTGTTGTTGAGAAGGAATGGAACCAGATTTATAAGTTGAGAATCCTGCTATTCATCTTTAATTGCATAACAAGCAGGAATGGAACCAGTAGAAGTCTTGGGTGGTCCAGGGCGCCCCCAAAACTTTCAAAATCCCTTTTTATATTTATTTATATATTTTTATAGCAATCCCTTAACAGTTAGCATCAAAAAGATTATTAAGGAAAGGTACCACCGTTTACTAGGAAGTACAAATACAAGCATATCACCGTTTCTAGGTGGAAGAGGCATGGAAAAGATAGCAAAAGCTACCCAACCTACTAGATCCTATGCAAGTGACCCACCAACTACCATGTAAATCATAGGTTTCCCATCCAATAAACAAAGCACGACCATTCTAGGCAGGCATTTACAAAAGAAGTAACAAGAAAGCACTTTGTAGCACCAGTGCACCACTGAAATTCATAGAAGAACGCACAAGGACAGTAAAAATATCAAAAATGATATTACTTGCTCATGTGCTGGGTAGAATTAGTGAATGTATGTCAAATAGGGAGGTAACAAAGAGTATAACTTTGGATGGGATAGATTGGCGAAAAGAAAAGTACAAGTTTCTATCTAAGTAATAATTTTTTTTAAAAAAGAAATAGAATGAGGAAAAGAATACATGTGACACGCTGATTAGTTGATGAGGATCTCTAGAGCTGACTCCATTTTAATTGGGATTACGGCTTAGTTGATTTTAGTTGTATAGATGACAGCTCGTGAAGGACCACTAAACCAAGGGACATATGGACAAAAGGAACATATTTTTTGCACTCACTCACGAAAAATATGGCCGTTAGGAACATAAATCAAAAGGCATGTCTGTATTCGTTGAGGACTGCAACAAAAGCATGAAAAAGCATAGACTCCGATTATAAAATAGTCAATATTTTTCATTAACAAACAAAGACAGCAATTATTAATGTATCAACATGCAAAGTTTAAATTATTAACATTAAAATATTAAGATGTTGACCGTTGAGAATGTTTGATTAGTAAACACCAGCTTTCCAACTACCCAAAATCTAAAGAAAACTAAATATTATGTTATGAATATAGAGACAGTTAAACAAAGCTTAGGCAAAAAAAAAAAAAAATACCCACCTCTGGTTCCTTCTCGAAGGGCCTTGGCGACCCGAAGAGGGGTCTTCCGGAGACCTTCTCTGTTAATATCCTCCCCTAAACCATGCAATAGAACTTTCACAGCATCCTTAATGGCTACAGTCTCTGGCTCTTCCTCAAATCCTAGCTCAATGCAACCTAGTTTCACTCCATTCTCAAGTTCCTCATCCAAGTGTTCCTCATCCAAAGCGCCCATTGACAGACCACAAATCCCACAAATAACACCGACCCAGATACCAAACCTTCCTAAGAACCAAAAGCCCGCAATGAATCAGGATAAAGAAAATAAATAAATAAAAATCGGAGGCACCCAGATGAAGAACAAGAGCGAAAATAAGAACAGTCCCGAATTACCACATAAAATCAATAAATCAATCAGAAAGTTCAATCTTTGGGGCACCCAGATGAAGAAGAAGAAGAGCGAAGGAAAAGAATCAACCAAAAACCCAATAAGGAATCAATAAGAACATCCAAAACTTGAGCTACTCGTATCACAAAGAATCCAAACCAATCCCAAATAGGTAGGAGTCCCAGTATAGAATCAACACAAACATCCAAAATCTAAGCTACCCAGATGAAGAAGTAGAAGAAGACGCAAATGGGCCGCACGGATCAAACAAAAACAAGAAGAAGATGAGTATATATAAGAGGCCGAGGAGATGGATGTGTTCGTGAAGAGAAACGTAAGGTTACCGCTGATCTTTGGAATGTGTGGATTCTTAGGTTTCCCTCATCGAAATGTGGGCCCACTTGCACCCACAAGAAAGAAAGAAGACGAGGAGGAGGACGGGTGTGTTTTTTGTACTAGAGCGGAGGATCTGGGTCGGTACACTCACTTTTTGCTTTCCTTTGCCTGACTTCTCTTATTGAGAGGAGGACGTCAGCTGATGTGTCAATTCCAGTCAAATATATATTTTTTTTCATATTTTTTTATTTTATTTTACAAATAAACTATTAAATTTATTGATATATAGAGAATATGAGTGAAATATGAGCAAATTATTAACACCAATCATATTGAGAAGAGAGCTTCAAGTGACGTATCAGTCATTTGTGTCCGCGTGTTAAATTTGTGCCCAAATATAAATATAATATTACCTAGGTTTATCATAAATTGATCTATTAAATTAAATGAGTCGAACTCTCATCTACAACTTCTTAATTTTGTATTAATTTTGTGTTGGATTTATTGTTCTTCTAAAAAATTGTTGATTCTTACAATAGAGCATTATAAACATGATCACCAAATTTTACTTACGAAAATAACTAAAAATACATTTTTTATTTTATTTTAACTACTCATTTTTTTAGAGCACTTAGAAGCCTCATCATTTTAATAATGTACTTTCACTATTCAATTTAAATATATATATATTTTTTTAAGATTTGTTTATTATTTCTCTAACTTTTATATTTTTAAATATTTGTATTTTCAAAGATTTTCATATAAGGGGCGAGAGAAAACTGAGTTTAAGAGCATTTTTTATTCAATTGGTAAGTGAACGGTACTCATTATTTTTTTCCATCAAAGTAGTGAGGCGGAAGGAGAGGGTTTTAGGGCCTTTTCACCAAATTGCCTCATCATTTTAACCAAAATATGATTTTGGTGAGTATATCAATTTTTATTCAAATTATTTAATTAAATAAATCAAATTTCTGTATTTTTGAACTTATTAGTTTCATGTTAAACTCGTGTTTTAAATTGGCCAATTGTGTGAGTTAACACTCTTTAGCGACATGTGGAGGTGGGTGTACGTTTAGACTAAAGCTAAGGAGTGGGACCCAGCCACCAAAAAGATCGTTGAGGGGTTGGGGAGAGAATGGTACATACCACCAACCCCACCCAGGGGAATATGCTTAACCAGATGTATCGCACGCACATCGCAAATCTAAGAGCATTCTCAGTAATTTTTTGTTATTTTCTTTGTATTTAACTATATCAAAATATATTTCAATAGCTTTTCTTAATTATTCTTTATATTATTAAAATATTAATTTTTTTTAATTATATTATATATATGAGAGGAGAGATGAGAGAGAATTGTGAGAAGAGAGAGAATTATTTTTTTATATTTTAATAATCATAAGGATTGCAATAGTGAAACCTAAAATATTGGGTTCCACCGTAGCAATCCTAATATTTAAGGTTCATTTAGGGAGTTAAATGTATGATTTTTTTGTAATTTTTTGAACATATTCCCTAAACTTAGGGAACAGACTCCCTTATAGGGAATCTGCTGAGAATGCTTTAACTCGGATTGCTACTTTATACATACCGCTACCGTATGATCAAGGCCTTTTTTGTCCTTTTGCAATTTACAAAAAAATAAATAAATAAACCAAGGGAATTCTCATCTTATGCTTGCATAGTGTTTATAGATGTTCTTTATCTATTTATTTTTTTATAATTTAATAAGGAAATGGTTATAGAGAAAAATCATTTCTACTCTTAATCCAAAAGGCAGGAGGGAACGATCTTAAAAACGAAAAAAGAGTGGGCTTCCCAACAATAGACCCAAAACAAACTAAAGCAGTACAGAAATAATTACAAAATGTAGAAAATAGGACAAACAAGTGACCCGGTACTCTCAAGGAGCCGCGCAAAGTGGTTTTATAAGTAAAATGGGCACAGATTAAGGCGAATCTATCTGAACTCCCACTTGTAACCAGCAACAACTGCCAGAAGAAGGCTGAAGAGATAAAAGCACTATTAAAGTCCGTAACCAAGACGGTTGTAAAGAGAGGAACCAACACAAATTCAATTACAAAAGTTTCTGCTAAAAAAACAAATCAATAAAAAGGTAAGAGACAATAACCCACAAAACACAAAAGAAACAAAATACGAAAGTACATAAGAAATACAATAGGAAAACAATAAAAAGACCAGAAAACAGTAGCAATGGCCAGGGAGCAGAGTTTGGCGAACACTGACAGCGTGTGGCGCAGATGTACCGGAAGGTGAGATCCACGCGCCGGCACGTGGTGGTCAGATCTGGCTGGAGGAGGTGGCGTTGGGAAGCTGAGAGGCCGAGGAACGAGGTGGACTGACGCATGATGGTGGGAAACTGACCAAAGAGGTTAGATCTAATTTTGAGAAAACTAGATCTAAAAACCCAACCAGTTTCGAGGAGGTGAGCGACTCTGCACAATGGTGAACGAACGGCGACGAAATGAAGGAGGCCTGAGCTCCTGGTCTTGTCGGAGTGCACAACAACAAAAACAACAAAACTTGAAAATATAAACAAAGAACAAGGAGGAGAATGGAGAAAAAACTCTATATCTCCTCCCCAGAAAAACCTCACTAAGGAGGCGGCTACTCTCACTAGGGAGATTACATAAGAAAAAAAAACTTAGGTTTTTAAAATTTTTCTAGAGAGAGGTTAGAGCCTCCCTGCAAATGGCACTTGCCTTGTTTATAGATGTTCTTGATGTAGCACAGACAAGGGTGTTTTTTTTCCCTTGTTCACATGATTGGAATAAAGAAGAATAATGTTCAAAAGAACAGATTTCCTTTATGTTCGAATGGTCATGCCGATAGATAAAAAGATGGTACATAACATTACTTATTATGAAGATTGGATCTCAAAATTTTTGTTTCTGTAATATTATTTAACAGACTGCTACACAACTACATGGTTATTTTTTTCTTACATTTGTGGAGTCATCTTTTTCTACGTGGTCATTGCCAGGTGTCATCCTACGGTTTGACAAAATTTGACCGGGCTTGTCATTTGGTCACTAACTTTGGACAGTCATACCATACCTCCTGCTAGGTGTCATCTTCCAGTGTGGTTCGGTACTGGTGTCAAACTAAATGTCACCTGGCCTAATGGTAGAGCAAATGATTTGTCTTAGTAAGAGCAGAACTAAATTAACTAAATGTAATGATAATATATATTTTTTGGTTTTCTTTTTACTATATTTTTATTATAATATATAAGAGTATGGTAAGTACAATTCAAAATAGACATTATAACACAATATGTGTATCAAAAAAGCATATAGATCATACTTCATAAATATATGTCATACTTCATATATCAGTAAGTTAACATGGCAGTGATAAAATACAAAATAAAGAAAAAATACAAAATATGAAGTATCTAACATGATAAATGCTACATACTCTCAAGTACTTTTTCTCTAACGTGGCAATGACAATCACAATTTGATGCTACACGAAAATCACCATTGGAGCATCCATTGATGCAATTTTAAACAAGGAATGCTATGCATATTTCCAAGTTTTTACTCTCCGATATGGCAATGAAAATCACCATTAAAATCTTGCAGCAAAATATTATTATTATTATTATTATTATTATTTTCTAATAACATCTCACAATCTATATAATACCACAGAGCTGACAAAGGACACTTCAATTATTCTTAGCCATGTTTTGGCAAGAGGTTCAATTACCCCTTTCTGCTCTTTATGGAAAGAGGCAAGAATCCCTTGTTGTTGAGATTCGGTGTAAATATCCTGCTTAAAAAATCATAGATTAAAATGTAAAATCAAATGTAATGTTGATAAATCCAATGGAAATACATGGTAATTGTTAGGGATACTTTCTGTCTTTGGGCCAATTTGGGCCGATTATTAGCCTAAGATATACAGGCCAGCTGTGAGGGACTATGGGTCCAAGGCATTAAGCCCAAAATTTCCTGTCCACCAGGAAGACACACGCCCGGGTGAATATCTATATACCCGGGAGCCAGGATCCTTCTTAATACCCGGCTATGCCATTCATGGGATAGATATGTGGGACAGATAAAAAAAAAAAAAAAAAAAAAAAAAAAAGATATGTGGGACAGATTCGACAACTAGAAAGAGATCTGACAAAGGAATAAAGGGTATCCTTAGGGAGTTATTAAATTATATACTTCACCGGCCTAAGCGCCGGCCTAGGACGGACACGTGATAGAGGTTCCCTTTATTCCCTTTATCCTTAGGCTTATTTTAATAATCCTAGACTTGGTTGTATTAAGCATTAAACGGTAAAAAATGCTAAGAAACAAATTAGTTTTAGGTTTAGACTCCATTTGTTTTGGCGTAGAAATCGGAAAATGTTTTTAGAGAAATTAGTTTTCAAGAAAATGTTTTCTGCTGAAATTATTTTTGATGTTTGACGTGTGTAAAAAATTACAAATATATATTTTTATTAAACCATATTATTAACCTATAAAAATCAAATTTTATTGACAACATAAATAAATTAATATAATTTTTTTTCTCTGAAAATAACATTAAAATTTGAGTTTTGGTGAAGCTTAGGCGATGGTGTGCCAAGACCCCATCATTAATATTTTTTGCTCTCCCAATTGTCTACTGACCTCACTTGCTTTGAATCCTTGAAAGGGTCATACCCCAATGATCCAGACTTTGGGGCGTGTTATAAGGTAGCATTGGACTCACCCACTAAGTGCGATGGACAGTACACCATTATTGATGGTTTTCTTTTTAAAGGAGTACAACTTTGTCTCCCTCACACATCAGTCCGAGAATTTGTCATCCAGGAGCTCCACGCCAGGGGACTAGCTGGACGTTTTGGGCGTGATAAAACTATCGCCCTCGTGAAGGATCATTTTTATTGGTCTCACCCAAAGAGAGATGTTTTTACTGTTACCAAAAGGTGTCGTACGTGTCAACTCTCTAAAGGAACCCGCACAAACGTCGGATTATACAGCTCCCTTCCCTTCGGATCACCCATGGTGTGATATTAGTATCGATTTCGTCCTTGGCCTCCCACAAACAATACGTAATCATGACTTTATATTTGTTGTGGTGGATCAATTTTCCAAGATGGCACATTTTATTCCTTGTGCAAAAACTTATGATGCTTCCAAAGTCGCATTACTCTTTTTCTCGGTGGTCGTCCGTCTCCATGGATTACCCAAGACAATCGTTTCTAATCGTGATGCAAAATTCGTTAGTTACTTTTGGAAGACTCTATGGGCGAAGATAGGGACCAAATGGAAGTTTTCAAGTGCCTTCCACCCTCAGACGGATGGCCAGACTGAAGCTGTCAACCGTCACTACAAAAGAAATGACATTTTCTGACGTGTGCTACAGTATAAGTTTTTTGCCATGTCAGCAATTTTCTGACGTTTAAAATTTAAAACGTCAAGAATTTTTTTCCTAACGCGTGAATAGTAGCACGTCAGAATTTTCTGACGTGTTACGACAAACACGTCAGAAAAATCTGACGTGTAAAATACATGAACGTCGGGAAAATATTTTAGTTTTTTAAAAAATAAACATTGAGATAATTGCTGACGTGGCGGGACTTACCACGTCAGATTCTTGCTGACGTGGGGATGTGCCACGTCAGAAAAATTCTGACGTGGCACATCCCCACGTCAGAATATATATGTATAAATATATATATATATATTTATATAATTAATTTATATATAATTATATATATAAATTATAATTATAATTATAATTATATATTCTGATGTGGTAATGTGGCACGTCAGAAATTTTCTGACGTGGCACATCCCCACGTCAGAATATATATATATATATATATTCTGACGTGGTGATGTGGCACGTCAGAAATTTTCTGACGTGGCACATCCCCACGTCAGAATATATATGTATAAATATATATAAATATATATATATATTTATATATAATTATATATAAAATTATAATTATATGTATATATCATATATATATATATATATATATTTTTTTTCAGATAATTATAGGTATAATTATACCTAGTTATATAATTATATATATATATATATAATTCCTGACGGGCCATGTTTGGCACGTCAGGATTTACTGACGTGCCAAACACGGCACGTCAGGAAATGGTCTCCGTTTTCTGACGCACCAATTTGATGCGTCAAAAAAAAATAAAAAATAAAAAAAGTCCGCCCTTTTTTTTGAAATTTTTTTCTCTTCTTATTTTCCCTCCAACTTTTTTCCTCTTTTTATTCTTCCCTCTCATTCATTTTCCCTACACTCTCTCTCCTCTCTCCACGGCAGATGGAAAAAACACAAAAGAAGAAGAAGAAAAAGAAAGGGAGAAGAGAAGAAGAAGAGATCCAAGTAGAAGAAAAAAAGAAAGGGAGAAGAGAAGAAGAAGAGATCCAAGCAGAAGAAAAAAAGAAAAAGGAGAAGATCTAGAGTTCGATGAAGCAGAGAAAGAAAGGGATCGAGGACAGAAGCAGAAGAAAAAAAAAAAAAAAAAGAGAAGAGAAGAGAAGAGAAGAAGAAGAAGAGAAGATGGAGAAAAGTGAGACCTGGCCGGAGAAAAGAAGAGAGAGAAAGAAAAAATTGAGAAAAGAAGAAAGCCCACAGTGCAGAAACGAAAATTTTTTCTCCAAACTTTTTCTTGGACGAGCGGTACAGCAGAGAAATTCGTTTCTCTGCAACGTTTCTCAAGTGGTGCAGAGAAATTCGTTTCTCTGCACCGTTTCTCTGCACCATTTGATAAATTATAAAATAAAAAATAATTTAAATTAATAAAATTTTTAATTGAAAAAAAAAAGAATCCAGAAAAAAAAAAAATTAATTTTTTATTTAATTTTTTAATTTTCTGACTTGTCAGACAGTAAAACGTCAGAATTTTCTGACGTTCTACCCACTGACACGTCAGGAAATTTTTTTTCCTGACACCTACGTTTCTGAGAATCGACATTCGTCAGAAATGACCCGTCAGAAAAATTTTCTGACGCGTTAGACACTAGAAAACGTCAGAAATTTTCCGTCAAAAAAAAATTATTTTTTTTGTAGTGCGTAGTTTAGGCAATCTTCTGTGTTGTCTAGTAACCGACCATCAAACATCATGGGATCTACTTCTCCCTCATGCAGAATTCGCTTACAACAGCTCAGTTAATAGGAGCACAGGTCGTTCTCCTTTTGAGGTAGTCACAGGAATGACGTCACGTATTCCTCTTGACTTGTGTCCTCTTCCCAATCCTACATGTCATAGTGAAGCAACTGAAGACTTTTCCCACCATATCCAGCAACTCCACAACGAAGTCAAGCACAAACTCGCACCAAGTGCTAACACTTACAAATCAACAGTGGACCCCCATTGGCGACATGTGGAGTTTCAAATAGGGGATCTTGTCATGGTTCGCATCAGGCCCGAAAGGTTTCCCCGTGGAGCAGTTCAAAAACTTCATCATAGGTCCGCTGGGCCTTTTAAAATCCTCACCCAATTGGGTGAGGATTTTAAAAGTTAATGGGGGCAGCTCTTGATTGTGTCTTGACATGCTCCTTCCTTTTGTTGTGCCAAGTTGATATGGTAGTTTCCTATTGAAATGTGTAAAAGACATGTTTTGCATCGTGCCTTTATTGAAGTTATTCTCTGTGTTATTTATTTTATTTTATTTTGGGTTAAATGTCATTTTAGTGTAAATATACAATAAAGAGATAATTCTTTTATTCAAATAAATATTGTCATGTACATGGATATATATAAACAGAGTGTGTACAAAGTAGTCGTTGGTTTTCTAGAGAATTTCCTTGTACAGCTTGATATGTCTTTCCTTATTTTCACCCATGCTTTGATTGTATTTCCTTAAGTCTTGGTGTATGATATTTCTCTGATTGATTGGGCGTGTCTGATGGGATATTTCCTTCTTGATGCAGCACCATATCTTCATGAGCTGTAGAGGAGTGAGTCACGGCTGATTGGTTAACATTTAGTACTTGGGTTTTAACGCTCTTTTTTTTTTTTTTTTTTTTTTTTTTTCACTTAAGTTTTGTTTTCATCATATATGGTACCTTCGTTATCGGTAAATACAGAATTAGTACCTCTGTCTACATTCCGTCAATGAAACTAACAGATTTCCACATCAAACCAATCAGCCACATGTTAACCATTGAATCATTTCTAATTTAAATTTCTAATGGTTGATTTGTATGATAAAATTGAGAAAATACGGGAAAAATATTGACACATATCATTTCTCTTAATCTAAGAGTTAGTTGGGAGTGACATGTCAACCTTGTTGCCTTGTTGGATTAATGTTAGATATATAGACTTGTAGTATTTAAGCATTTCTTATATTTTAATGAGAATGTGTGGAGCCTAGAAAAAAATATATGAATGAATAGGTGTTGAAATTTTATCCTATGTTACACATTATATTTTTTCTCTAATAATTGAGAAAAGTTGTCTGTTTTATTTATTGCCCACGCTAACTTACTAAAAATATGTAGCGAGTTGTCGGCCAGCTTATTCTTTCTAGTTTTTCTTGGGCAAGGGCAAAACTTCACGTGCAAGGAAGATTTATTCCATGTTGTCCGTTGACATAACATCTATTATTCTACTTACCAAAAAAAAAAAAAAAAAAATTATATTTTTAATCCAAATTGACTGGTAAAGACAAACACAAAAGGCAAATTTTTGGTTTGGTCTTTGTGACCTAGTCATATAATTCCTCTTTCATGCCCATATGATGTAATATTCCATAGGATGTTCTTCGTAGATATTTTTTCTATTAGTCTATCTTTCTCTTCAAGGGAGAATTTCAGTTAAGTGGAGTGCAAAGATACAATATTAGCCCTATTGTCCGCTAACCTCTTGATAAAAAAAGAAAAAGAAAGTAGTTTAATAGTGTGAAGAATGGAATCTTTATTGTCTGGCGACCAGTTTTCTTGGCTTTTATTCCAAAAATTTATGAGGCATGTTACATAGAATTCTTTCAACTATCTTTCAATCATATCTTTTTACAAAACTAATAGATTTATTTTCTATTTACCTATACTATAGGAGGAGTAATGATATGAGGAGAATTAGAGTCTTTCTTGAGTCCTCCCAAATGTGACGTGACTTTTAAAATCACTATTGAATTTGAAATAATCATTATTAAATTTTGATCTATTGGTGATTTTAAATTTCACATCACATTTGTGAGGATTCAAGGAGGACTAGTCCTCCTAATCCTTATATCATTACTCATACCGATATAATCTCTCTTTTTTCTTCCTACTCCCCTCACCGACGGCCAGCCACTAACAACCATGAATGCCGAACACCACTAACGACGAGCCACCCACATCTCTGTCGACGAGCTACCTACCGTGAAAATCCTCAAAATCCATCTTTCATCTCCCCCACCAACGGTTGCCCACTGCTAAGCGCCAGTTACCTATCTTTAGTAAAAGATCTTGATTGGAATTTAACAAACAGATAACAAAGTATAGACCATATTGTTTTGTCCAATTCAGAATTTTAAGATGACCTACAATGTCTTGTATTATTTATTTTTTCT
The DNA here is from genome assembly GCF_965113065.1 of Corylus avellana. NCBI lineage: Eukaryota > Viridiplantae > Streptophyta > Magnoliopsida > Fagales > Betulaceae > Corylus > Corylus avellana. The sequence continues at coordinate 3,043,756 of NC_142491.1, forward strand.
CTAGCTAGTTGAGTAAAGACTACCCTTTCGTTATAAACTACTCATCAAATCTGAAATTGAATAATTGGCATATCCTGGAGTCACTTTCTTTTAAAACAAAGACTTCAAAAAATGTTTCATTTTAAATTATTCAAAATGTAAGTTACGCAGCACAAGAGGATTTTAGATCTCGGGATTTTGATGGTGGGTAGCTCGTTGTTAGAGATGTGGGGTGGTTTGTCATTAGTGGTGCTCGGCATTCATGGTCCTTGGTGGCCGGCCATTGGTGAGGGGAGAGAGAGAGAGAGAGAGAGCTTATAACGTTCGTCTAAAATGGGAGAAGAAAGTAAGAGAGACAGAGAGTCCATCGTTCAAGCATTTTCTATCCTAAAATTTTAATTTTTTTTAAAGGTCCTTCGAACGTGGCACAATGGGATAATTCTAAAAGTCTCTTTTGTGTCATTCTTGTATCTCTCAAAAGATGAAGTGGCTTTTAAACTCACAATTTGATCAAAATCTAATAATGATCAATCATTATCCCATTGTATCTCCCAATGATGATTTTAAGAGTCATATCATTATTGGAGTGATACAAGATGGACTTGTAGTATTACTCCGCACAAGACCATATCAGACTTGGCTGATATTAATACAACCAGCGTCCGCCGTATAGACAAACTCGTATCAACTCTCCATAGGCTGCATGCTTTGTTTTTTCTTTGTTGCTTTATTTTCATTAAAAAAAATAAAAAAGAAGAAGAAGTTGTATAATCAATCTTCAATTCAATAAAATATTCTTCGTTTGTGCAATGACTATATATATATAAAAGTTTTGAGTTTCAATCATGTCTTCATCATTAACCTCTCATTTTAATTAAATATTTTACGTTTTGGGACTATTAATAAAGAGTTTGAGCTCATACGTTAAAAATATGATGTAATATAAATTAAATAATTAAATTTATTGATATAGTTTCCGTTATGGTGCAAATGCTTTCTTTGAGCTAGCTTGGTCTTTGCTCTTTGTCTATACGCTTTCAAAAATCTTTGCAAAATAATGAATAGTTAAGAGAACTCGTTGGGGGATGTTCCGCAATTCTCCCTTCCATGCGTAAGTTATATTATTTGAAAAAAGCTCGTCAAATATACGATAATTGAGTCTAAAGTTTATACATAGTATAGGAACTTACTTATAAACTAAATTGTTGTGTGCCCGATATGGTGAAGATTTCCTACCCCTATTTGACTCGGGATCTGCGATTTGACGCATGAGCGTGATTTGTGCAGGATCCGAGCCTTAACTATCATCCTATACTGGTTTGGGAAGATACCGTAATCCCAATCTTTTCGCCGTTACTACACTTCCAGCCAATCGGGGGATTTGATCCCAATCCAAAACTACCTTTCTTGGAAAAAACGCTTGCACCATTCCCTTATCCCGGGCCTTTAATTCCTGAGACGACCTTCATATCCCGGGAGGCATGTGCTCCCAAGAATCCTTCTACCAGCTAATTGGCCATTTGATTCTAAAATGTACGGCCCACTAGTACTCATGACCCCTTGGTTCTGCGGAATTACCCATGGGCCTATGTTGACAATTTTATCCCCCAACAAAATTTACACATTTTTATAAACTTAGACTTCTAAAATAAGTGATAATTTTTCGGGATAGTTTGTTGTGGTAAAAAAGTGAAAATGTAATATTAAAAAAAAAAAAAAAAAAAAAAAAAAAACAACAACAACAACATGAAAAGGTAATGTGAAAAATGAAAATATGAATGAGGTGAGACATGTCACATTGTTTTCCAATTCATATATATATATATATATATATATATATATATATATATATATATATATATATTAATGAACCTAGTGATTTAATCCGTAAAAACCCAAATCTTTCTCTTTTATCTCTAATTCATTTGTAATGACTCAGAGAAAAGCATTAGCCACATTGCGCTATCATCCCCGAAGGACTAGTCAATTTAGAGTTTTCTTAGAATTCATTATAAAGCCCAATTTCACCTAGTAATTAAGCAATGTGGGACTTAGCACCTATGATTATCTTTATAAACTACCCACTCTATGTGAGATTCTTCTCATCTTCTCAATATGAGACCGGAGTGTTACAACTTAAGTATATTAACTACTTTTTTCTTTTATATTTTCTCAATGTGGGACTCAACACAACAATCTAAGTGCAAGAGTTGGTGAAACTAGATAATGAATTACGTCAATTAGCAAGTTAGGTAGGTAATATGAGAGAGTTTATATGAGATCCTCTTGCTCGGGTAGATAGTTGGACAACCTAAAATTTATTTGAATAGGTAGGTTACATATACGCTCTCTTATAGCACTTAATCAAATTGCTAACATTTCGAAGAGGTAATTGTTAGAGCATTGCTAACAGCCTCAACAAATTTTACTTACAAAAATAATCAAAAGTACGTTTTTCTCTATTTTAATTACACATTTTTTTAAAGTATCTTCAACAACCTTACTATTTTAACAATCTACTTTTACTATTCCATTTAAATATTTCTTTTCAAATATTTGTTTTTCTTTAACTATTAAAGGAGGAAAGAGAAACATAAAAGAGAAAGGGAAAGAGAAACTATTTTTTTATTCAATTAGTAAGTGAATTCACTTACCATTTATTTTGGATTAAAATGGTGAGGTTAAAAGAAAAATTTTAACTACTTTCATCAAATTACCTCACTAAAATAACCAAAAACTAATTTTGGTGAGGTTGCAAAGAGTACTCTTATGGTTCCTGATATGTCGAAATGAACTAGTGTAAGTCAACTTATGTCCTATTCAAATTTTGATATATGTTAATGAGTAGGTGTGTGGAGCCTCGAAAAAATTAATGAGTAGTTGATGAAATTTTCTCGCATGTTACGAATTATATTTTTCTTGTAATAATTGAGCAAAGTTGGCTATTTTATTGATTGTGCACGTTATTCATTAAAAAAAAATATATATATTACACATATTTTTGCTCTCACATTCTCGAGTGTATATTTATTGACATGAGAGTAAAAATTATCATTAAATTTTGAATTAATTATTATTAGATTTTATATTTAACAATAATTTTCATGGCTACTTCTCAAATGCGCACTTGAGAATATGAGAATGTGAGTATATGTAGCATTTTTTTTTTTTTTAGAAAAAAAAAACAATTGTTGCAAGTTGTCAGCAGGCTTATTTCGTTATAGTTTTTCTAGGACAGGGGCATAACTTCACATGCACAAGAAATGTATTTAATGTTCTCTTTTACATAGTAATTCCAATAGTTAATTGTTATGGCTCCCATCCCACAAAATTATCTAGTGTAAGTCAAGTTAATGCCATGTTCTACTTTTGCAATATTTTAATGAGTAGGTGTACGGAGCCCAAAAAAACAAGGGAGTAGGTGTTGAAATTTTATCCAATGTTAAACATTAAAATTTTCGTCTAATAATTGAGCAACGTTGTCTGTTTTACTGATTGCGAAAGTTATCTAATAATAAAGAAAATGTAGCAAGTTGTCGGCCGGCTTATTTCTTTATAGTTTTCTAGGGCAAGGGCCTAAGTTCAGGTGCACAGAAGATGTATTCTATATTATCCTTTGTCATAACATCTATTATTATATCTGTTTTAATCAAAATTAAGTGATAAGGATAAGCACAATAATGCCAATTTTTTTTTTTTGTATAGAGTAATGATATACGAAGGATTAATATAATTTTCTTAGAGTTCTCTCAAATATGACGGAACTTTTAAAATTACAATTGAATTTTTTATACTCATTATAGAATTTTGATTTATTGGTAATTTGAAATGCCACATCACATGCATTTGAGAGGACTCTAGTCCTCCTTATATTATTACTCTTTGTATGATCTTTGCGACTTGGTCATATCTTCCTCTTTCATAAGGGAGAATATGAGTTCATGGAGAGCAAAGATACAATATTAAATAAGGGTGAAAAGTCGGTTACGGTTAACGGTTATTGGTTAAAGCCGCTAACCATAAGCGCCTAGGTGGTTAGTAAAATCCACTAACCGATTATGTGGTTAATTGATGGTTAGCGGTTAATAACCTTAATAAAAGCTACTCAATTTAAAAAAAAAAAAAAACTAAAACGACATCATTTCTAGATTTATATATATATAAGGTATTATCATATAACCATAAAAATGGTGTCATTTTGGGTTTTTTTTTTTTTTTTAATTAACTTTTAATTTTTTTAAAACTGTTAATCGTAACCGCCTAGGCAGTTAACGATTTTTTCTAACCGCTTTCAAAAGCAGTTAATTGTTAATGCGGTTAACAGGCGATTAATAACAGCCCACATTTTCACCCTTATTATTAATGGTCAATGTTAGCCCTATATTACGTTAACCGTTTGATTTTTCTCTTTAAAGTCGTTCATTAAGAGTGAATAGTAGAAGTTTGCATCTAATAGCTACATGTGTTTTCCCCTACCAAATTAGAAATTTTCATAACAAAAATTTGTAAGGTACTCATTTTGTCTTGTAAAAATTTGTTTCAGAATACATTGATACAATCTATGACGGATTTGGATTGGATGCGGTAAAAAAACTATATCATATATGTAACCATTCGGTCATATAATACTCGAATTTGAGGTCTACATCCGACTGTGGTCCTGCATGCTTGCAGATTGGCTAGTCGGTCATATAATAGTGTCTTGAAATTTTAAGGTGGTGGTGGGGTGGGGCATCATTGCTCGTTTGTTTATGTTTTTTCGTTCGTGATTTCCTTGTTTGGTTGTCGCGCTTCTCCCTTTGTGTTTTATTGTTCACACTCTAATCATTTTGTAAACTCTTGGAACCATCTTTGCTCTGCACTCTCAAGACAGATGAGTAAAACAGAGGTACGAGATTCTACTCGCCATGTCTTTTGCTTTGCTTTTCTTTGTTTTTTCCAATATATTTTAGTTACCAAATTTAATTCCTTTGCATTTCTCTACTGTTTGGTTTACTTTCACTTTGTTCTTGTTATTTTCTCTTGGTTTTAACTTTGTGCTTACTTCTTCACCTCAAAACAGAAACAACATAAAAAAGAAAAAAAGAAAATAAAGACACAATATGCTTGTTGACTTTAACTTGGTGGGATATATAACAACAAATAACATAAAACCAAAGTTTTCCAATTAGTTGTTTTTAGTCAAGGTTGTCTCTTTATTTTTTACTGGGTTGTCTCCTTTTAGTTGTTTTTAGCCCAATATTGTCTATTTGTCTTCTTGTTTTTTACCGGGTTATCTCTCATTATCTGTATTCAAAGTTGTCTTCTATTCTCCGAGGATGCTCCTTGTTTTATTACCAGCTTGTCTCTCGTTAATTGTTTTTATCCAAGTTTGTCTCCTTGTCTACAATGATGCTCCTTGTTTTTTACCGATTTGTCTCCGGTTAATTGTTTTAGCCCAAGATTGTCTCCTGTCAATTGCTTTTATCCAAGGTTGTCTACTTGTCTCCTTGTTTTTTATCGGGTTGTCTCACCCAAGATTGTCTCATTGTTTTTTACTTTGTTGTCTCCTGTTAATTGTTTTTATCTAAGGTTGTTTCATTGTTTTTTACTGGGTTGTCTCGTATTAATTGTTTTTAGCCCAAGGTTGTCTACTTATTTTTTACCGGGTTATCTAATTTTAATTTTTTTTACCCAAGGTGGTTGTCTCCTTGTTTTTTACTGGGTTGCCTCTCGTTAATTATTTTTACCCAAAGTTGTCTCCTTTTTTTTTTCTTTTTTTTTTTTTATCGGGTTGTCTCCAATTAATTGTTTTTACCCAAAATTGTCTCATTGTGTCCCTGGTTTTTACCCAGTTTTCTCCGTTAATTTTTTTTTTTTAGCTCAATGTTGTCTCGTCATCTCATTGTTTTTTATCTGGTTGTCTTCCGTTAATTGTTTTTATCCAAAGTTTTCTCTTTGTCTCCAATGACGCTCCTTGTATTTTACCGAGTTGTCTCTGGTTAATTTTTTTAGCCCAAGGTTGTCTCATTCTCTTCTTGTTTTTTATCGAACTGTCTCCCATTAATTGTTTTTATCCAAGGTTGTTTACTTGTCTTCTTGTTTTTTACCGGGTTGTCTCATTGTCTCCTTGTTTTTTACCGAGTTGTCTCTCGTTAATTATTTTTATCCAAGGTTGTCACATTGTTTTTAACCGCGTTGTCTCCTATTAATTGTTTTTAGCCCAAGGTTGTCTACTTGTCTCCTTGTTTTTTACCGGGTTATCTCATTTTAATTTCTTTTACCCAAGGTTGTCTCCTTGTTTTTTACTGGATTGGCTCTCGTTAATTATTTTTAACCAAAGTTGTCTCATTGTCTCCTTTTTTTTTTTTACCGGGTTGTCTTCGGTTAATTGTTTTTACCCAAAGATGTCTCATTGTGTCCCTATTTTTTACCGGGTTGTCTCCGTTAATTTTTTTTTAAGCCCAAGGTTGTCTCCTTTTCTCATTGTTTTTTATCCGGTTGTTTTTCGTTAATTGTTTTTATCCAAGATTTTCCTCTAGCCAATTGACCGGGGATAGGACCCTCCGATGTTCAAGTTCGTATTAATAAAGAACAATAACATAGTAAATGAAAATATAAGTGAAGAAGAGAAAATACATTGACATACTATTGATGGTATTTCTTTGGGTGCTGCTCTGCATTCCATGGTCTTGACAGTAATTTGTCATTCGCGACCTGTAGGTAATAAGTGCCTTGCCTGTGTCCTTAAGACCAATTGTCTAACTCGTGGTTTTGGCCCTACCCCCAAATGTTTCCGAAGTTTGATGATCGCAAGTTGTCGAGCTTTTGGATGCTCGGCGTTTGCCCTTCAAATCTTGGCCTTTTGAGTTGGTCCCAAGATTCTTCCTATCTCCGAAGGTGACTCATTGCCTTCTTTCTTTTTTTACTCCTCTTTTCGTTTTTTTCTTCCTCTTTTCTTTTCTTTCTTTCTTTCTTCTTTTCTTCTTTTCTTTCTTCTCTCCTGCGGCCAGCCTCTCTTCCACGTTCTTTTTTTTTTTTTTTTTTTTCCTCTTCTTCTTATTTTCGTTTCCTTCTTCTTTTCTTTCTTCTTTCCTGCGACGTTCAACCCATCTTTCAATTTTTTTTTTTCTTCTTTTCTTCCTTTTCTTCCTTTTCTTATCTCCTGCGGCGTCTAGCCCCTTTCTCTCTCTTTTTTTTTTTTTTTTTTTTTGGTCTTTTTCTTTGTCCCACACATAGGCAACTCCTCTTTAATTTTTTTGTCTTTTCTGCTTATTCTTCTTTCAAAAGCAAAACTTCACAACCATAAACCATATCTAAATTCTTGAAATCCCAATAACCAGTCTTAACCAAAAAGTCACGGAATTTGAATATAAATGGACAGCCACTACAAAAATAGCGATGAAAAGGAAAACTTAAAAAAGACTTATCTGACATGTCCAACGGAAGCAAAACCTGATTTGGTGTCTGTAAATAAGTATCTCGGACAATTGAATTTAGGTTTGTTGCTCATGAGTGTAGATTTGTGATGTATAACGTAGATCTGTACAGATTCGCTATCACGTGAACGCATGCATGATCACTGCCATCACGGATTTTGATTTATGGAGAATGAATAACCGTTCTCACATACGGCACCAAATTGTTAAAACAATTTTCTGTCTAATAGTTTCCGTTAGAACAATTTTCTGTCTAATAGTTTTCGATATGGTGTGAACTGTGCATTCTTCGAGGTGTTCTTGATCTTCAATACGTCCTTCGCGTTCCCACAATCTCTGCAATCTATAAGATTTCAGTTTGCCCAATGTAAAATAATTAAGCTCTATTCTGTATTCTTGAGTATAAAGAGAGCCTGAGAGTACGAGAAGATATCTTTGTAGCTTGTGTACGGGCTAATTTATAGGCTGAAGAGTTAAAGTAGACTTGAAATAGATCTTATCTCGATTTGGGATTTCTGAGAGCTAAAATTGGACTTGTGCTCTTACTTCAATTTAGACCTCGAATAAGACTTCTTTACTAAGATTCTCTCAATAGAACCTCACTTGGATTATATTTCCGCTACTTAATTAATAGCTTTATGGGTCTATCATTGGCCTTGATGCCAAAATTTAATGAGTTTGTAGTGCAATTTTATTCAAAACAGAGCTCTAATTGTTGTCTCTACACAGGTTACCCGTTAGTTCATATTCTTCTTGAGATTTGGACGAAGCTTTGCAAAGAGGCAATACTAGGTGGCGTTTTTACTGGTATTTGTTTTTTCTTCTCTTTTATAGTATTCAGCTATTCCTAATTCTTTTGCCACCTTGTTTTTTCCAACAACAAAAAAAAAAAGTGTTCGTAAATAAAGAAAAAAATTGAGCATTTAAGCCATATATGATTATTTCTATTCAAAATATTATATATATGATTACTTATGTTGCTGTTTATAAACGTTGATTAACTCTTATGGGGTTATAATTTAACCTGAAAATTTAGGTTCATGAATTATGTCAAAGTTTAAGACTATCGATTTATTCTTCAAAAGAAAATATGCTAGCATTTCAGAAAGTAATACACCGTTGAATTTTAATACCGAAACTTCAAATCTCAAAAACTGTCATCTTAAATCTCCAAGGGTTGAAGATGAAGAACATCATTCTAAATCTCTAATTGTGGAAACCCAAGATATTCATTTTAAATCTTTCCCACTTAATGCTAACAAAGTTGATGTTGCTTCTATAGAACGAGATTCAGGATTATGTCCTCCAATGTGAGATTATCCAGTCAATCAACGTGATGAAATAAGACAGGCTTGAAATTGACATTCTAGATTTGAGTGTTCGATATATTAAGGTTGATGTCATAATAATAGGAATCACATTACAGTGGAACATTATTATCATTTTCACATATTCAATGCTACTATAAACTTTTAATTGCAAGAGCACGATAGTAGGTTTAGTGAAAAGACGATGGAACTTTTGACACTTAACTCAGCTTTGGATCCAAAGGTGCTTATAAATCCTTTAAAATTGACGATATGTGTAGTCTTGCAAAGAAGTATTATTCTCTTGATTTTTTTGAGGAGGAGAAAATTAATTTGAGATATCAGTTAATGTATTTTGAATTTGATGTACTTAATGATCCAACATTACAAAAATTGTCTTCAATTATAGAATTATGTCAAGGATTGGCAATGACAGAAAAATCAAAGACATACTATCTTATTGATAGATTGATTCGTTTTGTTTTTACTCTTCCAGTATCTACAGTGACTATCGAACGAGCATTTTCAGTTATGAAAATTGTTAAAACAAGACTTCGCAATAAAATGGAGGATGATTTTATTTCAAACAGTTTAGTTCTCTATATTGAAAGAAAAATTGTTGAGGGCTTCAATTTAGATTTGATATTTGATGATTTTGTTTCTCTAAAAGACCATAAAGTGCAGTTCTAGACACTTTTTGTATTACTTTTTTTGTACTAGTACCGACATGTTACATTTCTAATATACCAATTTTAGCACATATCTATGAACTTTCACAGATATCTTTTTTGTGATACATATGTTGTGTGATAAATTACACAATTTTTATTTCAAATTATGTTTATCATATTTTTTGTTGGCCCCTTACAGTAATAATTATCTGGTTCCGCTACTAAATGATATAATGATGTTTTGGTGGGTCATAATTTCTCCATTATGTCTGCTTCTTTTGTCCATATGTTTATGTTTTTTTTTTCCTCCATGATGTTCTTGATGGGCTGATGTTCTTTTTCCTCCGTGTTTCATTGTTCACAGTTTTCACTCTCTGCTACACTCTAAAGTTTCTCTACCAAACTCTGATCTTGGATTTAATATTCACTCTTTCGTATAGAGACCATCTCTGCTCTTCACTCTCAAGACAGGGGTAAAAGTAAAACAGAGGTACGTGATTCTACTCACCATGTCTTTGCTTTGCTTTTGTTTTTTGTTTTTGAGTAGCACTTTTTCTGAATTAATTTTAGAAAAAAATGTTTGTCCCGAGCAGGGATGAAATCAGGATTTGAGACGAGGGAGGACAAAATTAAAAGTGAAAATCGTTATAGATATGAAGTTAATTTTGAGGGTCGTACTCATAAAAAACCATAAAATTTAGAAAAATTTGTTAGAATTTCAGAGATTTTAAAAAATTTTGTGAGGACCGAAGTCTGTTAGCAAAAAAAATTGAAACAAAAATGTTTTAATTTTAAAAGATGAGAATAATTTTGTTTCAATATCAACACTCTTTTGTCGAACTTGATCCTCCTATCCCTACCTTAAGACTTAATTTAGAATGTAATTTTTTTTGTTTATTGCTAATTTTGCGCTTTGATTTTTTTCCAAAATCATATGACAAATATCTGTCCATAAGAAAACTATATATATATATATATATATATATATATATATAAGGACATACAATTATTGGCCACTTTTAAGATTAGTCAATTAAAGGAAAATGTTAGGGAGTTAAATAAATGAACCTAAAAAAACTTTTAAACTGAAGTGACAGGCCATGAGTGGCAAAATAGAGAGAGATAATTGAATTTTTTTAATTTAAAACTCTTATCATGTTAGTTTGAAATTTTTTTTGAATTAATTTGTTTGGTTTCTTAACAATTATATGATTTGAAGAGAGTGAAAAGGTGGGGCCAAAGGGAAGAGGATGTTCAATCATGCAGGCCAGTCGACTATACAAAGTAGAAGAAGTAGGACCAAAAAGTCTTTGTATTTACAAAAAGTCTTCCTTTAATAAAGTTCTTTTTCTGTGAACCCACTCAAGACAAAGTAAAATTATTGGCTACTATACTAATACGATGAATCTGCCAACCAGAAAAAGAGTTTAAGACCATGCGAGAATCTTCCACCAGTTGTCCATACCTTAGACAATTTTATCATTCTAAAATGAGTGATGACAAACATCACGCCAGCCAGCTATGCACGCTCGATTGATTTAATATTTTAAAATATTAAAATATAATATTTTAATATTTTAATTAGAAAAAAAAAAAAAATTTAGTCGGGCGTGCATGACTGTTCATGCACACCTGACGTGATATGAATCATGACTCTTCTAAAATATATTAATTGGATACTATTTGTTTTATTTAAAATTAAGAGAATCATTTTTTCCAGTTTCGAGCAGTGAAATTCATTGTTTTAGCCACTTTGTTTTTGTTATTTTCTCTTGGTTTTAACTTTGGGCTTACTACTACACCCCAAAACACAAATAATATCAAAAGAAAAAAAGAAAACTTCAAAAAAAATCTCTAAATTATTATGTATTTTGAGAATACATTCTAAATTTTAAAAACTATTAATTTTACTTTCTAAACTTTCAATTTTATGCAATATACCCCGCGTCAATTGCTTTTATATATATATATATATATATATATATATATAAAAGCACATACAATTATTGGCCACTTGTTACACAATCTTATCCATGCATCTATCCCTATAATTGCTGAATCTTGTATGAGTTTGATTTGTGTTTTGGACTAAAACGAAAAAGATCACAATTTCTTTCATATATTGAAATTTTAATATTTTTAATTACCACCTCCCGTTTCCAATTTAAACACTTTGAATATTCATAATGACTCTTAACCGGAGGGCTGATGAAGTAATTAATGCAGGTGTGAAACTCAGGTTTTGTTCCATGTTCTACTTTTCCAATATGATGTGAAGATTCAAGATACGCAGGTTTGAAATGAAAGTCCTACTACTATACAAGTTGTTTGATTAAGATGATATGATTAAAGTAATTATTCTCATTGCAGTTTCTAGTTGTCTTTTTCTTGGTTTTTAGATTTCCATTACTTGAACCGAAAAAAAAGCCAAAAAAAAAAAAAAAGAAAAAGAAAAAAAAAAAAAAAAAGAAAAAAAAAAGAAAGGAGAAGGAAAAGGGGAAAAAAAGATTGAAACAAGAATGGAGGTTTTAAGTGCAGTTGTAACAAAAATTGCCGAGTTATTGGTTGCACCAATTGGACAATGGCTATGTTATTCATTTGACTACGACAACAACATTAAGACTATGGAGGACAAGTTACAGACGTTGCAGTCCAGAAGAGATAGCGTGCAACATTCCGTTGATTCTGCTAGAAGAAATGGTGAAGAAATTGAAGCTCTTGTTACAACGTGGTTGACAAAGGCGGATGAAACTATTGAAGAGGCCAGAGAAATTGTTCCAGTTGAAGAAAGAGCGCAGCCGAGGTGTTCTAATGGGGCATGCCTGAACTTGAAGCTGCGGCATCAGCTAAGTCGGAAAGCAAAGAAGATGGTGCAACTTATTGATCACGTACTGGAAAATGACAAATTTGAAAAAGTTTCCTACCGTCCTGCTCTAGAGGGGGAGGTGTCTAGGAGACAAATGGATTATATGGACTTTGTTTCAAGAATGTCAACTGACAAGGGACTTATGGAGGCATTGGGAGATGCTAATACCAACGTGATCGGCCTGTGGGGGATGGCTGGTGCGGGAAAGACTACACTGGTGAGAGAAGTTGCCAGGCAAGCCAAGGAAAAAATGTTATTCGATGAGGTGGCCATGGCATATGTGACGCAGAACCCAGATACTAGACGAATTCAAGGAGAAATCGCCGACATGCTAGATCTAAAGCTTGATGCGGAGACTGAAATAGGAAGAGCATATCGTTTGAGGCAGAGATTAACAAAACATAAGAAGACACTTGTTATCCTAGATGATATATGGATGAAATTGGATTTGGAGAAAATAGGAATTTCTACTACGGAATGCAAAGTGGTGCTGACATCTAGAGATAAAAATCTATTATCTTGCGAAATGGGCACCCAGAAGGATTTTGGGCTTGAAGAATTACCCGAAAATGAAGCATGGAATTTGTTTGAAATAAAGGCGGGTGATTGTGTTAAAGATCCTCATTTGAGATGTACAGCAACTGAGGTAGCTAAGGAGTGTGCAGGTCTGCCTGTTGCACTTGTAACAGTTTCTAAGGCATTAAAAAACAAGAGATTATGTGAATGGAAGAATGCCCTGGAGCAGCTAAGAAGACCCGCTCCTGGACACCTCACAAGAATGCAGTCAATTATATATTCTTCTATAGAGCTGAGTTATAGTCATCTTGAAAATGAGGAGGTTCAACATTTATTTTTGCTTTGTGCTGAAATGGATTACGCCATTAATTATCTGGACTTGTTGAAATATTGTTATGGTTTGGGTTCATTTCATGGCATTACTACTTTAGAAGAAGCCAGAAACAGATTATATAGCCACGTTCGTAATTTGAAAGACTCTTGTCTGTTGCTAGATTGTCCCCATGGTTCTGACCATTGTCATATGCATGATGTTGTTCGTGATGTTGCGACATTTATAGCGTCAAGGGATCATAATATGTTTGTAGTGAGAGAAAATAGTGGGCTAAAAAAATGGCCAGATGTAGATGCACTCAAAAGATGCAAGACATTCTCTATTCGTGGTGGAGATATCCATGAACTTCCTAACGAAATGGAATGTCCAGATTTAAGATATTTTTATGTGTATGGTAGGGATCAATCCTTGCAAATCCCAGAGACTTTCTTTAAAGGGATGGGAAAGGTCCAAGTTTTGGATTTGACTAAAATGAAACTTCCATCACTTCCTTCATCACTTAGTCTCCTTGGAAACCTGCAAACATTGTGCCTGGATCAATGTGTGTTGGAAGACATAGCTATAATTGGAGAGCTCAGGAATTTAGTAGTTCTTAGCCTATTCAGTTCTAACTTGTCACAATTACCCAGAGAAATAGGATTGTTAACTCATTTACGGTTGCTAGATCTGAGCAATTGTTCCAAACTTGAAGTGGTTCCACCTAATGTGCTATCAAGCTTGGTTGAATTAGAAGAGTTGTACATGGGAAACAGTTTTGTTCAATGGGAGACCGAAGGACCCAATTTTGAAAGAAATAATGCAAGCCTTGCTGAGCTGAAAGATTTGTCACAGTTGATCACTTTAGAGATACACATTACAGATGTCAGAAATCTGCCTAAAGATCTTTCATTTGAAAAGTTAGAAAGATATGCAATATCTATAGGAGATTATGTCTGGGACTCTTCTAAGAAGCGTGAAGCCTCAAAAACATTAAAACTCAAGTTAAATACGACCTTTCAATCAGAGGTTGAGATTAAAATGCTACTGAAGAGAACTGAAGCTCTTTATCTAGATGAGTTAAAGGGTGTTAAGAGTAGGGGTGTAAACGAGCCGAGCTTGAGCGAGCTTCCCTTGTTCAAGCTTGGCTCATTTAAATTTTACTCGAGCTCAAGGGCGAGCCAAAAAAATCGAGCTCGAGCTAATAATAAGTCGAGTCGAGCCAGCTCACGAGCTGGCTCTTATATTTAATGTTTTTGTTTTTAATTTTTTTTTTTTTAACTTCAAGTACTCTTAAATGGCTTAAAAAGTTAGTTTGCATATGAGTATTTGCTTAGCCTGACTAGTTGAGTATGAAGCCTGAGTTAATACAGCAAGGCATTTGGTTTCAAAGAGAGAGGATATGCATCCTTTTATAGATAAGCAAACTTGGAGATTGATGTTTTCTTAACAATGTGGGACAAGTTAACAGGTTACATTCAGACTGCATTGGGACAACGCCCCCTACAAAAAAATATTTTTTTAACGTCTCTCTCTCAATCCCCCTCACCAGTCATAACGAATCTTTCACCTGAACTCTCATTTCCAACTCTCTCACTCTCACTCACTAGACATGTAGTGATAGTGTTTGGGTCTATTTAATTCATCAATAGTTTATGCCTTTCGCAATCTCCCTCAATAGTTTCTGCTTGATTCTTCTTCTTTTCGTTTGGATCTGCTCTAATTGAATCGAGGTTTTTTTAATGATTGCTCTCTCTCTCTCTCTCATCACGAAGGGTCTAGAATTTTTCATTCTCTAACGCTTAAATATAAATGCAATTTTAAGGTTTTAATAATTATGAGATTTATAATTAATTATCTATTACTTAGTTTTTATATATATATATATATATATATATATATATATATATATACACACTCGAGCTTATACGAGCTGTTCACGAGCTTAGCCGAGTCAAGCCGAGCTTGTTTCGTTTAATATTCGAGCCAGGATTTGTGTTCATGAAGTGCTTCATTTAATATTCGAGTCGAGCACGAGCCGAGCTTATGCGAGCCGAGCCCGAGCTTGCTCGCGAGACGCTTCGCTCACTTAACAGCCCTAGTTAAGAGTCTTCTAAACGAATTAGATAGAGGAGGTTTCCAACAACTGAAGCATCTCCATATCCAAAACAATCAAGAGATTAAATATATCATTAACTTAAGGATTTCGGTTGTTGCCTTTCCTGCCTTGGAGACATTTTTTCTTGAAAACATGATGAGCTTGGAAGAAATATGTCATGGCCAACTTCCATTTACATCCTTCCGTAACTTGAGAATTGTAAAAGTGCAGCATTGTGATAAATTGAAATTTGTTTTCTCATCATCCATGGCTTGGGGCCTTAAACAACTCGAAGAATTGGAGGTAAGAGAATGCAGCATTATGGGCGCAATAGTCATGAGAGAAGAAGGCAGTATAGAAGACACAGATGCATTCTTGTTCCCTCAACTGCGTCGCTTGGCACTAAAGCATCTTCCAGAGCTCATAAGCTTCTTGAGCACACAAAAGCCATTCATAACTGATCCTAGAGAAATCATTTCGGATGGAAAGTTTGATTTTCACATGCCAATTCTACACGAACAGGTATATTACAGTACGATTCATCAAATAATGATTCCACACAATTGGCACAAGCTAAATATAGATGCATGTGTTGAGAACTCTGTGAATGGAAGGAGTATTGTTGCTCACCATTTATGTGAAAGGAAGGAGAATTGCTCCAAACTATTGTGTGTGTATATATATATATATATATTGTTGGTTATATTAGCTGAATGGAACTTTTCTTTTCCTTTTTTTTTTTTTTTTTTTTTTTTTTTTTTCTTGCAACCTCACTACACTTTACACCTCCCAACTTCACTACAACGTAATTGTATCTTTCCAATTGTAGCAATATTAATCCTGATGTTTTAGAATCATTGGAATAGTGATAATTCCTTACCATAGTTAATTGAAGTGAATGGCATATGCGACAAAAACATGACCTTATACTCGCCCAAAGAATGCACGAATACAATTATGCGTACCCTAGCTAGTGCATCTTATAGGTTGTTGAAAAGAAGAAATAACCCTTTCTAGTTGCAGGTTGTGTTCCCCATCGCAAGGTCCTCTTGCAGATTAGCAATCGCGCAAGCAACGTCGAGATTTGAAAATTTGTCATACTTAGAGGTGCAGGGCTCGAGTAACATAAAATATATACTGTCATTCTCTACTGCTAGATTTATGGTGCAACTCAGACATCTACATGTACTGGAATGTGAGCTTGTGGAAGAGATACTATTCACAGAAGAATTAGTGGTAGAAGAAATAACTCCAAAGACAGAGGTGCTCTTTTCTCGACTAGAATGCTTGTTTTTAAAAAAGCTTCCGAGCCTCGAAAGATTCTGCGTAGGAAGTAACATCGAATTTCCATCCTTAAAGAGCTTGAAGATAGAATGTTGCCCTAAATTAAAGACATTCATCTTCAAACCTGTCAGGTCAAGCATGACAGTCAACAAAGAACTCAAGGAAATGAATGCAGAGGAGAGGCCTCATTCTATTATGCAATCTTTCTTCAATGAAGAGGTAAATGTATTTAATTAATTAAAGAAAATAATATTAGACTTATTTAAACACCCCATTATTCGACTAAATATTTTTAATAAAACTCTAAATGACTATTGAGTTTGCATGCTAAATATTGTTGCTTAAAACTTGTCGTGTCTTGAGGTGGTGACTAGTGAGTGAGCAATAGACAGAATTCAAATTTACAATTATACTTTAAAACAACTAGCATGACAACTTTATGTATAGCTATATCAGTTCGTAGAACGTACATATAGCACTGTTACGAACTTAGAGTTAAATAATTGATACAGTTAAGACCAGACCTATATTAATAACCTAATTTATTAATAAAAATATTGTTCCTACTTCATGTTTTAAGATAATTTTTTCAGTTGTGATGATGTAGCTACTTGATTGTGTCCAAATGGTTATGAAATGACTGTTGTGTGTAAAATAATTTGAAAGCAATTGAATTTTGAGCTAAGGAATTACTCTTATATTCGATGATCGTAACAATGGTACAAGAAGAGTATATGTACTCTGTTTACATAATAAGTAAAGGGAAAGAATCAACTATTCTAAGCAAAAATAAATTACAGTGATACTATTACAATCTCATACGAATATGTGATTACATGAGAGATCCTATACACATGAAATTCTTTCCTTAGTGAGAGTATATTTGCATATCTCTGGATTCTTCAATATCCTTTCCTTCATCTGCTTCATTGACTGCTGGAGATATACAATCAATGGGATGCTTGGCAGCCACAGGATCTTTGTCTTGATGAGTGGGATTTGTGCATGCTAGCTCTTGAGAAGATTTGATCTGCATGGCTGTGTCCTCTTGGAGGGCTGTGATATGATGTTTAACAGTGTGTGCAAAGGCATTTTGTATGCCATTCGTTTGCTTATCCTGTTGAACTCCACATTATGGCCCTACGTAGTTGTTGCAAAGTACAAGATAAATACTACAACAAAATTGACTTTTAGCAACGAAAATAGTTGTCGTTTAAAGTTTTTAGCAACAAGAAGTTGCCAGATTATTGTGGAAAGCTTGTCTTCCATCGGTCGTGAATAACAAACTTTGTTAAAAACACATTTTAACAAGAAGAAAATAAGTTGTCGACAATCGTTGTCCCTTAGCAAGGACAATATGTTGTTACGGATTGTTACATTCAGTAACAATGACATGCATGTATTGTATGTTGCCATCTTGCTATCAAAGATCTCCCTCCTCCCCTCTTAATTTAACATCTTTTCTACTCTTGATAAACCACCGAATAAAACTCAAGAATGCTTACGAACAATAATAATAATCAAGAACAAAACATGTGCTGCAGTCATAGTGTGGTATCCGAATGAATGCATATTTTTGTTGACTCTTTTCTCTCATAGCATGCTATGTCCTTTTGTCAAATGAAAGAAGAAGAATATGCATACCCTAGTTTGTGCATTTTTTAGGTTGTTGAGGGATAAAGTATTAACTGACGCTGCAGGTTATGTTCCCCATCTTGGATACATTGAAGTTGTCATCAGTTAACTTGGCAGAGATAGAGCAGAACCAAAATCCGGCATGTTCCGTTTGTAGATTAAGAAACATGCAAGCAACGTCGAGATTTGAAAATTTGACATACTTGGAGGTGGAGGGCTCGGGTAACATAAAATATATATTGTCATTTTCTGCAGCTAGATTTATGGTGCAACTCAAACATCTTCACGTCCTGGAATGTGAGGATTTGGAAGAGATACTAGTCACAGAAGAATTAGGAGTAGTAGAAGAAATAACTCAAGAGGCAGAAGTGTTGTTTCCTCAACTAGAGTGCCTGTTTCTAAAAAAACTTCCAATCCTCAAAAGATTCTGTGTAGGACATAACATCGAATTTCCATCCTTAAAGAAATTGGGGATAGAACATTGCCCTAAATTAGAGACATTCATATCCAAACCTCTCAGTTCAGGCATGATGATCAGCAAAGAACTCAAGGAAATGAATGCAGAGGAGAGTCTTCATTCTGTTATGCATCCTTTCTTCAATGAAGAGGTAATTTTTTAATTTTTTATCATCCACCTCTTTCAGCTTTACACCTTTTAGATTCTAAATTTTAAAAATTTTCACCTTTACTTCATATATATATATATATATATATATATATATATATATATATATATATATATATATATATATATATCTTATCTTCCAGTATGTGAGTTGTTTAGCTATGCATATATATATATATCTTATCTTCCAGTATGTGAGTTGTTTAGCTATGCAATTAACATACGAGACGAACCCTACAGGTTGCCTTTCACAGTTTGGAACGATTGGTAATCTCCCACGTGGATTGCTTGAAAATCATATGGAAGAACCAATTCACAATAGATTCCTTTTGCAAGCTTCAATTTATAAAAGTTGAATTTTGTGAAAATCTCTTGAACATCTTTCACTCTAATATGCTGACAAGATTCCAGAGTCTTGAGACACTTGTCGTAGCTAATTGTGGGGTGGAAGAAATTGTTGCTAGGGAAAAAGGAGCGGAAGCGATAGCTAGGTTTGTGTTCCCTCAAATAACTCATCTACGTCTTGAACACCTACCAAGACTCAAGTGGTTTTACCCTGGAAAGCATGCTTCAGAATGGCCATTGCTAAAAACATTAACGGTGGAAGGATGCCAAAAAGTCGACCTATTTACTTCTGAACTTTTGAGCTTTGAAGAAACACTTCAAGAGAGCGAAGTTGAGATCTCCATTAAACAACCCCTTTTCTTGGTTGATGAGGTAAGAGCCTTAACTAATCTCATAAGATGTCCACATTCAAGCCGAAGTGTAGAATTGATATGGTTTTTAAATTAATTGAACTTAATTTTCATTGTGCTATCTAGAATTTTATGTCCGAGACAAATATATATATATATCATAACAAAGGAAATGAACAGGAAAAAAAAAATCATAAAAAGGAAAAAGAAGCTAAGCCACCTAGAAGTGTGATATGGCTTATCTCTTTGGTATGATTTTAAACATGATTCTACTAGAGTAGATACCTTTTTTTTTTTTTTTTTTTTCCTGAACACTGGAGTAGATACCCTAACTAGTTTTGGAAGCAGCTTATATAAATTGTCAATTTTGTGACAATTAACTATAATCAATGCATCTTTAATTATTTTCATAATGCCACCTTTCGCAGAATATTCAGAATCTAACGAATCCAATGCGTCTAAAGA
This sequence comes from Corylus avellana, assembly GCF_965113065.1. Lineage (NCBI taxonomy): Eukaryota > Viridiplantae > Streptophyta > Magnoliopsida > Fagales > Betulaceae > Corylus > Corylus avellana. The sequence goes on from NC_142491.1 coordinate 3,063,625, forward strand.
TATTAGATTTTTTTTTTCTAAGGTCTTGAATATATTTAACACAAGTGTCATTAAATCCCATTAAATATAAGCACTTTTATGGTACCTATTTCAGTAGCCTTACATATAGTGTCATTGGCCATTAGAAGAATACTAGTATTATAGGATTTAAATATACCAAACCAATATTTGTTCGAATAAATATGGTAAGTGTAAGTGGAATTCAAAATTTAAGAATTTATTAGAGAATCTATAAATTTACATCAACTTTGGTTTCATCAAAATTTTCTTTGGCAAACTAATCAAATTTGCTAAATATTTCTAGTTCTTTTAATCCTCCAAGTCTTGTTTTAGTACCTTCTGAAATCTTATGTAGTGGCATATCTTTTTACAATAGGAGCACAACCACCTCCATTGGAGGTGAGGGGCGCAATTATCTTCGTCTTGGTTAGGGGTGGCCAGACAGCCATTATTACTACCCAAGGGTGGTCGCAACTACTTCGACTAAATAAGGATTGCCATGCAAACACCTTTGCATCGCACAACCACCACAACAGCCTATGGGTACGTAGCTGTATGGCCACCTTAACCAGATCAGGTGGCTATATAGCCACTTATCTTCTTCATAGGAGTGGCCACACAACAACCTTAACATATATATATTTTTTTGAATTAAAAAGTCAGCTCCACACATGTTTGTTATGACATCTTAGAAAGTTAGTCCCACAATAAGAAGATAAAAGAGAGCCCCTACTATTAGGTCCATCCTTAAAACCCCATTTTTGCAGCCTCCAATAAGCATTTGACACCTCACTTAAACACACCAAAATATACTAAGATTAAAACACCAGATTACATCACCTTCTAACCCTTTAACCCATGAACCACCCCACCCCTCAAACGCCGCCATTGGAATATGGAGGCACTGTCGGAATCCATGGCGCGAGTCTCGGCCAAAGACCCGCCGTGGGTTTGGCCTTGACCCATGTGGGTCATGCCTTGACCCACGGCTGGGTCTGGCCGCGACCCAGCGTGGGTCAGCAAACCCATGAGGATCTGGTCGCGACCCGCTTGGGTCACTGCGACCTAGTGCCAGGGTCTGGCCAGATCCACGTGGGTCACAGCTAGAAACCCACACGGGTCACTGCGACCTCTCCCGCTTCTTCCCCATCATCGCTAGCATCAACCTCTCTCGCTTCCTCCCCATCATCGCTAGTGTCAACCTTTCCCGCCTCCTCCCATCATCGCTGGCGTTAGACAATACTGGCAGCAATCATGAAGATGAGATCAAATATTTTTAATGGGTTTTACATGAGATGATCCCGTGTGTTTCATGTATATCCTATGTAATATTTTTGTGTTATGTGTTAGTTTATTGGGTGCTGTAAAGTGGGGGTTTTACACTACGTTCGAATGCAAGGTTTTCTCTTACCCATATTGATTGAGTGGATTAGAAATTTAGTTATAGGTGCTAAGTCTCACATTGGTTCTTTATTTGGTAAGATTGGACTTTATAAGTGATTTTAGGAAATTCCAATTATAGCTTGATTAGTCATTTTGGAGTAATAGCCTAGAAATGGCTAGTGGAGGTTTTTCATGGATCATTATAAATGATATAAAAGCAACCTAGTAATATCGTGTATGTGCCATTGAGGCACTTCATGGCTTGGGCCCCGACGAGGATGTTAGGGATTTGAATGGGAGAGACATTGTGACATCTAAAACTTTAGTTCCACATTGTAAATTTTGATTTGAGATTTGAATTTCGGTGTCGATCATGATATGTGAAGTTGTTGGGTACTTTTGACTACTGGGTTAGGTGTAGTACTGAAGTTTAGGATGATGTATGTTAGGAACATAAATTATTTTTTCAGATTTGGGTGGTTGATGCTGTTTTGATTGATGGATCTTTGGTTGATGCTGCTGCTTTGGTTTATTAGTGGGTTGGACTTCTCAGATCATGAAAGACTTTTAAGACATCGCAGTTAATGGAATATCAAATCATATCACAGAAAATAGTTATAGTATTTCTCTTTAATATATACTTTCATTTAAGTTTTTTTTTCATTAAGGTATATTCGTGTAACATGTTTCTACAATTCATTTCCTAGTCCCCACAATAAATTCTATTGATTAATCAAACTTCTTGAGGGGAATGAATACTAAAGAAAACTATAATGAAATGAAGTTTAGAGAGGGAAGAAAATAAAGAAACATATGACTTATGTCCGTAGGTTAAAATTTTGTATAGTCGTCTCTCTAGGTTTCTCTATCCAAAGTCTCCAGAGATTAGGGTTTTGTCCTTTATCCGGTTGATGGATGTGGGTGCAGGAGGGCTTGGCTGGTTCGGGCAAAGGGGAAGAAGGTAAGATGGCGGCGGAGCTGGAACGATTGTATAGTAAGAAGGGGAGAAAGAAGGCATCTCCATTACTAAAGGAGAAATAGCAGAAGGGAGAGAGATTGGTTCACGGTGCTTGATTGGTCGTATTGAGGCTGAAAAAGCAATAAACTATGAGGCTTTCAAAACTGTCTTATCTTGGCTATGGCATACGGTTGGCACAGTGGTGTTCAAGGAGTTGCAAGATAATATGTGGCTATTTGAATTTACAGAGGAGGATGACAAGAGGAGGGTGCTCATGGGGAGACTATGGTCGTTTGATAGGCAGATACTTGTGCTTAATGAATTTGGGGGACAATGTTAGCCCTCTTAAATGGTATTTTCAAAATCCCCCATCTGGGTTTAGGTGCATGACATGCCACTGCTCTGCATGACTAGGGAATTGGAATAAAAATCAGAGAATCCCTGGGAGATCTCAAAGATGTGGACATGGCTGGTGAGGGGGCTGGTTGGGGGAGATGTTTCAGGATACGAGTGGTAACGATTTGACCAAACGACTAGAGTGGGGGAGAGCATTGAACGTAGGGGGAAAGTCCTTCCGGGTCCAATTCCAGTACGAAAAGCTACCACTATTTTGTTTCAAGTGTGGAAGGATTGTTCACGGGAGAACCGGTTGTCCTAAGGTTTCCCAGTTTAGAATGAGTATTGAGGGGGAGGAAAAACAATGAGGAGTATGGCTTAGGGCTGAGGCTCCAAAACGTAAAGTTTTTTCGGTGCTGGGAGATGGCGGGTGAGATTTCTCTAAAGATGAATCCTGGACGGCGGATGGAGAACATTTGTCCAACAGACAATTCAGAAGAACAAGTCCCAGAAATCACGAAAATCACCAAAAATCCGGGCATACCAGCGTAGGAGGGGGCAACGAAGATTCAGGATCCAATTATGGGGGAAGCGCGCGGGATTCTTGCTCATAATGGATCCCAATATATATCGGGGGAGATTAATGACAAGCGCAGGAAGGAGTTTGAGGAAAGTTATAGAAGGTAGGTATTAACTCTCATAGGACTGACTTAGTAACGTAAAGTATTGAAGAAGGGTAGCACGTGGATCTTTTGCCAAAAACACATGGGGCTAAGATTCAAACCAAAGGATGCGTGGGCCATGGGGAGGTTAATGAGGGATCACAAAATGGGCCAACAAAGGAAGAGATGTTGTAGGTAAGGAGCTTTGAAGCTGAAATTCAAAAATTCAATAGAGAAGAAGTGGGCCTGGACTATGGAGAAAAAGAACTTACCCGTATGGACGTGGAATTAGGTCTGCTCTGCATTCCTCATGCAATAGAAGTAAGAGCAGAGCAGAGAGGAATTGGTCCGAAGGAGGTTGTTTGGGGAAGCACTTGGAGGTCAAATCTGAAACATTAGAAACGTCAAGCACGTAAAGGTATTGAAGAGGGGAACCAGAAAAACACGAAGGCTACTTTAGGTGGAAAACAGAAAAAGACCGTTGTTGTGGAGGGGGCAGAACCAAAGGGGAAGAAAAAAAGGAATATAGTGGGGACACAACAGGGAGGACTGATAGAAGTAGTGGCCGAGGCTGGTTCACAGTCCTGCCAACAGCAATAATTCTCTGAAGTTGGAATTGCCGGGGGCTTGGGAACCCTCGTGCAATTCGAGACCTTAGCAAAATGGAAAAGAAAAAGCACCCGAGGTTTTTGTTTTTGATGGAAACAAAGAGCGGAAAACAAAGGATAGAAGGTTTACTTGTGAAGTTGGGTTACACAGGGGCTTTGCGGTCAATCCTGTGGGTCAAAGTGAAGGTTTGACAGTGTTTTGGGAGGAGGAAGAAGACCTTGAAATTCAAAATTTTTCAAGGAGACACATAAACGTAATAGTACTGAAGAACAAGGGGATGGATAGAGGTTTATGGAAACTCACCTGTTTTTATGGACATCCAGACTGGACCAAAGGCATGAGTCATGTGCACTGCTGTCTTTTTCTGAAGTGTTTCAATCCTATGCCTTGGCTATGCATAGGTGATTTCAATGAGATCACAGCACAATTAGAAAAATCTGGTGGAGCTTTGCGACGGGAATCTCAGATGGACATATCCCGGGATGTGTTGAAAGAATGTAAACTCAGTGACATAGGCTTCAAGGGGTCGAAGTTCACTTGGACCAATTGTTGTACGGATGGCTCTTCCACAAAAGAAAGGTTGGACAGGGCCGTCACAAATGGGGAGTGGTGTGGTATCTTTCCACAGACTATAGTCCATGTATTGGCCGCGGTTTCTTTAGACCATAAGCCAATATTACTAGAGGCAGCTACCAATGATGCGGACAAGGTGCAGTTTAAAAGAGGTTTCAAAGTGGAGTCTAGCTGGATGGTGGACGATGACTACAATGGTCCAGGAGGCGTGGGAGTAAGGGTTTCTAGGCAATAATCCACAGACTGTAGTCCACGTATTGGCTGCGGTTTCTTCAGACCATAAGCCAATATTACTAGAGGCAGCTACCAATGATGCAGACGAGGTGCAATTTAAAAGAGGTTTCAAAGTGGAGGCTAGTTGGAAGGTTGACAATGACTACAATAAGGTAGTCCAGGAGGCATGGGAGGAAGGGTTTCTAGGCGACAATCCAATGCACACGGCGTATCTTAACCTTGAGAATTGTCAATGTCGGCTTTCAAGTTGGCATTGGCGAAAATTTGGCCATGTAGAACGTGATTTAAAAGAGAAGAAACTCGAAATCCTGCAGAGAGACGAAGGACCAGCCATGTGGGATTCCATTAAAAAGCTATAAGAGGAAATATAAGCTATTTTGGAGCAAGACGATATAAGGTGGAAGCAACGGGCAAAACAAAACTAGTATCTTCAAGAAGATCAGAACACACCTTTTTTCCATGCATGGGCTGCTCAAAGAAGGAAAATTAACCAGATCCGGGAGAAAAAAAAGATGAGAGGGGGAAAACATGGGGAAAAAGCCGAAGGAAATTGGAGAGGCTTTTAGTAGTTTTTACCAACAACATTTTTCGGCCGGGGCTACCAATGGTATCGGCGAATGTCTACAGGGTTTGAATGGGAGGGTTACGGAGGAGATGAATTCATCTTTGCTTAGGGAGTTCACCATGGTGGAGGTTGAAGTAACTCTCAACCAAATGCACCCCCTTTAAATCTCCGAGTCTGAACAGTTTCTCCTCCTGTTTTTATCAACGATCATAGGCAACTGTCAAAATGGAGGTAAGTAAGGTTGTTCTTGTTTTTCTCAACAATGATGTTTTTGATAAATCCATTAATGCCACATATAGAGCTCTTATTCTGAAGAAAGAGTCCCACGCAGATCACAAATTTTCGGTCTATCAGTTTATGTAATGTCCTCTATAAATTAAAAGCCAAGGTCCTGGCTAACAAACTCCAGAAGGTGCTACCTCTTATCATCTCTCCTAGTCAGAGTGCTTTCATTCCGGGACGACTTATCATAGATAATATTTTAGTGGCGTTCGAAGCTCTCCATGCAATGGATAGATGAAACCCAAAGGGTGTTTTACGGATTTAAAACTAGACTTGAGAAAGGCTTACGAAAGGGTGGAATGAGACTTTTTAGAGGCCATTATGTGGAAAATTGGATTTGCGAACCGATGGGTGCATTTGGTAATGACATGTGTGCGCACAGTATCTTTCTTGATGTTGATTAATGGATAACCGCATGGTAACATCATCCCTACTCGGGGAATTAGGCAAGGGGGCCCCCTTTTGCCCTATGTTTTCATCCTATGCGCAAAAGGCCTTAGCACACTGCTTAGTAAGGCGGAAGAAGACAGAGGGATCACGGGTCTTGCGATCTATAAGGGAGGGACAAGGTTGAACCATCTTGTTTTTGCAGATGACAGTTTTCGTTTCTGCAAAGCGAATATTATTGAGTGGGTTCAGATTCAAGAGGTGCTACAAATCTATGAACAAGCTTTAGGCCAAAAATTGAATAGGGACAAGACGTCCTTGTTTTTCAGCTGAAACACAAAAAGGGAGACCAAAGAACACAGTATGTCGGTTGTGCGGGTGAGCTCTACCCAGAGTTACGAGAAATATTTGGGACTACCAACCATTATCGGAAGGAGTTAGATTAGTTCTTTTTCCAGAGTAAAGAGCAGAATTTGGGAGAGAATTAATGGCTGGAAAGAGAAGTTCATTTCTCAAGTAGGGAAGGAAGTTTTGTTAAAAGTTGTCATTCAGGCCATCCCGACATATACTTGGGTCATAAGGGGATGATTTAAAGGTGGCATGGATGAGTTTAAAGAAGATGGGCTGATCAAAAATGTGTGGAGGTTTGGGCTCTCGTGATTTGGAGTGCTTCAATTGGCACTACTAGCAAAACAAGGGTGGCGCATTATCCAAAACCCGAACTCCTTGGTGGCCAAAATTATGAAGAGAGAGAGAAGCAATGGTGTAAAAAACTATTGAGGTGGAACATCCCTCTTATCCAAGAGATTTTTAATACGAAGGAGGTATCCAGCATCTGTAAAATGGCAATTTGCTTAGGAGTAGACTTTCGTACACATGGAGAAGCATATGGAATGCTAAAAAACTATTGGAGGAAGGTCCAATTCGCCGGGTGGGGGATGGGAATCCATTAGCATTTGGGGGGATAGATGGATTCAATCCCCAACAACTTACCAAATTCAATCCCCAACACGAGTTTTAGACAAGGAGGCCAAAGCAGCAGCCCTTATGGATGTTGATTCATAATGGTGGAACATCCCTCTTATCCAAGAGATTTTTAATACGAAGGAGGTATCCAGCATCTGTAAAATGGCAATTTGCTTAGAAGATAGAAGGACCAGTTGATATGGACTGGTACGAAGAATGGAAAGTTTTCAGTGCGGAGTGCATACCACCTAGCTAAGGGATTGGAGGATGGCTCTAAAGGATGTTGCTCGAATGATGAGTCCATGACCAAACTATGGAGGGCAGTGTGGCATATACGAGGTCCAAGAGTGGTAAAAAAATTTCTTTGGAAAGCATGTAACAACATACTGCCTACTAAAGAAAAGCTATTCCAATGAGGGATTACAGAGGATATGTGCCCGATTTGTGGAAGGGAAAAGGAGACAGTAGCCCATGCGCTTTGGAATTGCGTTTCAGCGAGAGACGAATGATCAAAATGTACAAAAGTCATCCAAAAATGCACCAGCGACGAGGAAGAGTTCCCCGCCATCCTAGAGAAACTAGCGGATAGACTGGGGGAGGAAGAAAAGGAGATGATAGGGACGATAGCCAGGATGGTTTGGATGGGACATAATTCCATGGTGTTTGGAAGGGACTTTCGACCACCTTCCACCATTATCAAGGATATGCCAACGCCCAACTTGTTTTTGTTTCAGAATGCAGAAAATATCCGACAGATCAACAAGGTCCAAGCTCTAGCTCTGGCGAAAATAGTGTGGAAGCGATCGGAAGAAGAATGCATAGCTTAATTGGGATGCCGCTCTAGGTAAGAATGTTAGGAAATTGATAATAAATTGGCAACCAATTTCCCCCAGCCCTTTATGCGAAAGACAAGTTTGGAAAGAAAACACATGAGAACACACATCAATCACACATGTACACAAAGAGTTTACGTGGTTCAGCCCAAAACCTGGCCTACGTCCACCAACAAGAGAGTTCTACTATGAGCAAATTTTTACAACTCACAGTACATGTCCATACCACCAAAATACACTTTTCTCATAGAAAAGCCTCACACACTCATCTCAATACAAGTGATAATTGAATTAAGGACAAAACACTCACTCTCTTGCCTCTCTCCTCCCTTCCCCTCCCTAGCTCTCTTCTCTCTTCCTTACATTGAAGAAGCTCTTCCTTGGGATCTCTTCTAAGGGATTCAGAGATAATTTACTCTCTTCTGCAGCCTTCCTTATATAGGAGCACAAGGGTTGGCGAGAAACATGAAAGTCCATGGTTGGTGCAACAACCATGCACTATTCCTTCAACGGCTTGGTTGGTGTAACAACCTTTTACTATTCTTTTGACGGCTTGATTGGTGAACTCCACCAACCATTTGACCCATGTGGGATTCATGGCTTGATTAATTCAAGGCAATTTCCAACAAAGAAGACGCAGAAAATGGGGCTGGGAGTCATTGCAAGGGACCATGAAGGAGATGTGGTGGCAATGTTTTGTTCCAGCAGACCCTATATCATCGACCCCACCATAGTTGAGGCTTTGGCTGCATGGAAACTTGCTGAGCTAAGCTATACACTGGGCTTTTGAAACATAGGAGTGGAAGGAGATGCTTTGGAGGTGGTGTTGGCACTGGGTCGTGAAGGAAATTGCAGAGGAAGCTAGGTACGGCCATTTGGTGGAAGATTCCAAAAGTTTGTTGAACCAGTCATCCAAATGGAGGGTAAGCCATGTGAGAAGAGAGGCCAACCAGGCGGCACACCATGTTGCCAGATTTGCTCGGTCGCACGAAGAGGAACAACTATGGAGGTCTAATTATTCATAATGTATTAGAGAGATTGTATTACATGAGAAAGTTCCTTCCTGATTAATAAATTATGGGATACCTATCAAAAAAAAAAAATGTCCGTAGGTTAAAGGCTTAAAGGATTACGTTTTGCTCTTTTCACCTTATGAGATTTACAATATAAAATTCGCTTTTTTTTTTTTTTTTTGAGAATTCTGGTAGATGAGAATAATACAAATATGGCATTAGATTTGAGCAATCAAATCTGATTACCTAAAAGGTAAGAGATCAAATAAATTCATATTTGAATACAATAAAATCTGAAATCAAATCTTATCATATATTCTAACAAATACTAACTCCAAGTTTCTTTTGTTTATTGCTTTGATTCGTTTATAGGCTACTTTCCCCAACTTGGAGTCTTTGACATTGGCGCATTATCACACCATATGGAGCGGCCAGTTTTTGGAGGAGTTGTTTTGCAAACTAAAAGTTCTTCAGCTGACGAGCAATCATAATGAATCAGATGTTTGTCCACCTAATTTTGTTCAAAGATTAAACAATCTGGAGAAACTTGTTTTGCATCGTAGTTGTTGGGAAGAAATATTCCCATATGAAGAACTTCTTGGTCATGAACAACATGCTGGGAAAGAAGACGGCCAACCTAGCCCAATTGTTCAAAATCTGGAAATTCTAGAAGTGTCGGAATGTGGAAAATTGAAAATTTTGGCACCATCCTCAGTAGCTTTCCAAAATTTGTCAGAGCTTGAAATATTGAAGTGTCATGGGTTGATTAATTTGGTTAAATCCTCAACAGCCAAAAGTCTTGTGCAACTCAAAAAACTGAGTGTACGTGAATGTGAGATGATAACTGAAATTGTAAGAGGGGATGGAGGTGAAGGGAATGATCAGGTGATTACTTTCAGCAAATTGACAAGCTTAAAACTTGATTGCTTGCCACAACTTTCAAACTTTTGCTCAGGAGGTTATTCATTCGAGTTCCCATCTTTGGAAGAAGTGATTGTGAGTCAATGTCAAGAGATGAAGATTTTCACTGATGGAGTCTTGAGCACACCAAAGCTAAAAAGAGTACAAGGAACAAAAGAAGATGAACGGCATTGGAAGGATGACCTGAATACCACCATACATTGGCTTTGGGAGAGCAAACTATGCATTCCACCGTCAAATGGTTGTTCAGATAAAGGGTAAGCATTTCATTATATTCAATAGATCCAATTTTTCATAACATGTGATTATTATTTCCGTGCACTAGATAACTAAGAGTACATTAATATATATATATTATGACATCACCTCTAACCCAAAAACTTAGTCTAATAGACTTGAGTCCACTTAAGTGTAATAAGTAATTTTTTTTTTCTACTTTATAAATATCACATACAATACTCAGGAGTGCACTCACAACAGGAAAATTATGGTTATAGAAATATGTTAGTATGTCCGAATTGCTGACGCTAGCTTGACTTCACTCACTTCAGAGACCAAAAAATAATAAGAAAGGGGAAAGAGATTACAAGGGTGATGATACTCAATTTGATATCAATGCTTCTACTTTTTGATGTTTTTTTAATATTTGTTAGGTTGTTTTCTGTCTGCAGGGTTTAGAATTCAGAAGAAGACAAAGATCATCCTTAATATGCAGTAGCTGGAGTGTGGCTCTTCTATGTTTATAAAGAATTGAAAAAAAAAAAAAAAAACCAAAAAAGAAAAAAACCAATAAAAAAAAAAAAAGAACAAAAGTAGTAGTACAAATGCTTTGTCAAGCAAGGTTCAGAATTTTCAAGAAGACAAAGATCATCCCTAATATGCAGCAGCTGGAATGTACGCTTTCCTATGTTTTTAAAGAATTGAAAAAAAAAAAAAAAAAAAATGTACAATGGCTTTGTCTGATGCACTCCTCCATGAAATTCGGGTGCCAACAAGACAATATAAATGCCGTCTACTTGAATTTCTGCATACGTTGATGGCGTAGTGCATGCAGTGCAGGAGTTGGGAGTTTTATTGGTTTCTACGACTCTTTTGTTTGCATTGGTGTTTGATACGTACAACTTTATCATAAATTATGTTTAGTCTTTTGTTTGAAATTATGGAAGAAGCTTATTCATAAACAATTTGTTTGCAGTGTGATGCCACTTATTTGCTATTCCTCTCTAGATTTATCTCGGATTTTACAGTATTTGCTTTTGTGCTGCCTTAGTTTAATTTGTTTGTCGTCAAAAGTTAAAGAGTTGATAATTTATGATGAAATTTTGGTGGTTGGTTATTACCTCATAAATGTTTCTGCAATTGACTTACCCGATCACATGTTCACCCATGCATGCACATTATTTGAATAATTGTTGTAATCTAAAACTATCAACTACTTTGATATGGTAAAAGCTCCTCTCATACACAAAATAATCAGAGAGGGAGTCTGTCACAGAAGCAAATTGACCCAAGAAATTGAAGTTTGTCAGAGAAGCAAACTTATGGATAAATGTAGCCAATCTGATTCCCTGACATTCAGCATCATCGTTGTGAAAAATGATCATATTTGTTGGTTGCAAATATATATATATATATAGTTTCCGTCATTTCTTTTAAGGGTATTTTGTTTTTCATTTGAGAAACATCGTTTGTACAATAAACATGTTTTCTAAATTTTGAAATTAAATAATAATAAAAAATCTCGCTAGAGTGGATTATGAGCTAATTATCGTTTAAGGTATTTTTGTGATAAATCCCTGAGTTAATGTGTTAAAACAGATAATACCTTCAAAGTTTTTTTTTTTGTCAATTTTAACTTCATAAATTTATCAAAATGGTGTAATAGATTCTTAAAACAAAGAAAATATTGTTGTACTTTTAAGATTAGTCAATTAAAGAGGGGTAAAAAGATAGGGCCAAAGTCGAAGAGGATGATTCAATCCAATCATGCGGGCCCCTCGATCCTGCAAAAGGAGAAAAAGTAGGGCCAAAAAGTGTTGCTTTTGAAAAAAAGCTATGTAAGTCTATATCACACAATATTCGAAATTAACAGATAGTAATTTATAAACAATCAATCACCAAAATAATCAAAACAGTAAATCAATTAGACACAATGATTTTGGTGACGAAGAGGAAACCTTTTAGAAATCGTTATAAAAGTAAAATCTCACCGGGACAGTTAAACCCAGGAAATTACTATAATAAAATATTCCGATATTACAGATACGGGGAACACTTACAACCCTTTGCAAGTCCTTGGCTCTGTAAGATCGACAACCCTCCAACTCGTCTCCTTGCTCACAATCTTCTTCACACGTGATTCTCCTTTATCAAACCATTCCGATAAACTTCTCAATGAAGCACACAATTCAAACTAACAAATACTCTAAGAGGGACAATTTAGGTCACAACATAAACTCTCTCTTTGCACAACCTGTCATAAACTCTCTGGTGGAAATTCGTACCTATACAGATCTGTAGTGATCTATATATATAAACCTAAAGACCCCTAGTCTAATTGAATCACAATTACATTGAAATTAGACCTAGAAGCTATGGGCCGTCTGGATGGTAAGTGGGCTCATTCAGACAGGGGCTTGAATAATGCAAGAAAACTGGTTCTCGTACACTGTCGTCCAGACGAGGAGTGTGCTTGTCTAGATGGGACTATAGGGCAACATCGTTAACTTGCTTCTTTGGCGTGGCGTGTCCGGATGGCTTGTAGCCAAGATTGCAGATGAGGCTCTCGGGTTTTCTTATTCATCTATCTCGTCTGTACACCATGCAAACGAGCTTGCAGATGAAGCTCTCAGGTTGAAGAAACACTTTGCGGAACTGTTGTCCGTTCGGACCGCTATGCATCTCGTCTGGATGCTCATGAATTTTTGTCACTTTGAACACCATTTTCATCACCGAATTTTAGCCAACAAATAAAACTTACAAACTCCCCCTTTGGCAATTCTGTGACAAAATCAATAGCCGAGACAACTCATCATTTTCCCAAAATTAAGTTTCCCTTTTGTCACAAATTGACAAAAGGTCTTGATGAGTGCCAAATATTGCATATTTGAGCCCCTTAATTTACATTTGTTAATCCTTTATCTGTATTATAATCTAATGTTTTGTGTTAGTTCTGAATCTTTAGTGTTTTGTAAGTTGCACAACCCTGCGCTCGAGCGCATCTATGCTCGAGCCCAGCAAGGTTGTGCAACTTACAAAACACTAAAAATACAGAATTAACACAAAACATTAGATTATAATACGGATAAAGGAGTGCTCGAGCCCAACAGGGTTGCGATAGAGCACACCCAAGCCCACAAGCAAGCCATCAATGCGCAAGCGCTGAGCCATAGGAGGAACAACGTATGCACAAGTGCGATCAAGCGCACTGGCCATGTGCTCGAGTGCACTCGTCTGATAGGCTGGTCCAACGCTTTTTTTAGGGTTTAAAACCCTAGAAACTCCTATAAATAGACTGCTAAAGCCTCAAAGAAAGTAGGTTGAAGACCAAGTCCTAAATTCCACAATTTTTCTCCCTCTTAATTTAGTTTTTCTTTAGGTTTAGGATTTATTTTCATAGTCATGTGTAGCTAAATTCTCAACTAAGGTTGAGGATGAAGCCCCATCGATGAAGAACAACAATATTTTCATGTAAGTTAATATTATCCGATTTTATGGGTTTGATTTTTCAATTGCTTTACTTCAACTCAATTTGTCGAATGATTCTTGGATATCTTTTGTGATTCAAGAATACATTTGATGATTTAAGATAATTTCACGTAACTAATTGCTTGGATTTTCTTTGTCAAAAAAATTGGATATCCCTTGTGATTTATTTTATGGATACAATTGATGTTTTGATTTAAATTGGATATCTTTTGTGATTTACGGATACATCTGATGATTTGATTTAAATTGAATTTCTTTTGTGATTTGTGCAAAGAATGGATGCATGAGATGATTTTAATTAATCTTTGAAGCATAGTAGAACATGCATTTGATTTTATTGTGAGAACTTCGAATAATATTGATGAACATGGAATATGTTGTTATGATTCGGTGAGTGTGGATTCCAAAACCTAATATTTTTTTTTTTAGAATAATAATAAGAAGTGATTTATGTGATATGAATGTGAAAGAGTAATGCTATATATATTCCCACTTTTTTAGCTGTTGAATATGACTGCTATCTGCTTGAATTTCTGCATACGTTGACGACGTAGTGCATGCAGTGCAGGAGTTGGAGTTCATTGGTTTCTACTACTATGCCTACAGCTCTTTTCTTTGCATTGGTGTTTGAATTATGTTTAGTCTTTTGTTTGCAGTGTGATGCAATGCATTATGAAACTATGGAAGAAGCTTCTTCATAAATATTTTGTTTGCAGTGTGATGCCACTTCTTTGCTATTCCTCTATAGATTTATCTCGGATTTTACAGTGTTTGCTTTTGTGCTGCCTCAGTTAAATTTGTTTATAGTCAAAGGTTAAAGAGTTGATAATTTATGATGAAATTTTGGTGGTTGGTCATTACCTCATAAATATTTTTGCAATTGACTTACTCACATACGTTCACACATGCACATTATTTGAATAATTGCTGTCATCTAAAACTATCAACTACTTTGATATGGTAAAAGCTCCTCTCATTCACAAAATAATCAGAGAGGGAGTCTGTCACAGAAGCAAATTGACCCAAGAAATGGAAGTTTCTCACAGAAGCAAATTTATGGATAAATGTAGCCAATCTGATTCCCTGACATTCAGCTTCAATATGGTTGTGAAAAATGATCATGTTTGTTGGTTGCAAATAATTCTCCTTACAAATGTTAATCAAGATAATATATATCTTTTGCTATTGTCAGAGTAGTTGGTATTAGGGGTGTACAAATGAGCTGTTATTAACCGCAAATCGAATAACCGCTTTTATAACGCGCGAGTTCAAAAAAATCGCTAACCACCTAATTAAGGTGGTTTAATTAGTGATTTTAAGGGTAAATAAAAATGTCATTTTATGTTTTATTTATTGAAATGTGATTTTATGAGTTATGTATTGAAATTGTTGTTAATCAGTTTCCTATAGAAATTCAAAAAAAAAAGAAAAAAAAAAAGTTTCTTATAGAAATATTATTTCTACAGCTTGAGAATTGAGTTATTTGAAAACGTGATTACATAAATGATTTTAAGACATGTTTTACGTACATGCAGTTCATTATTATGGGTTTTTCCTTTTATTTTTTTTTAAGGGGAAAATGAATAATTTCATTAATCAAAGATGTTTCAGTCATTACAATGTCCCTAATGCATAGGGGAGTCGTAGTTAGCCACAACTGGCTTACATTGAGAAAAACTCCCATTTTTGTTACCCAATGTGCAGATTAGCAGTTCGCCTTACATGTTGTATTTCCCACGAGTGACAGCCATGGAGCATCGCCTTCGTTTCCTCCAACAGGTTCCCAAACTTTGACCAGCTCCTTTCCCCCTTTTTAGAGCTTGCACTACCTCAAGGGAATCCCCCTCAAGGATTGCATCCGTGAGTCCCAGCTGTCCCAAGAGAGCCGTTGCAGTCCACACCGCGATTGCTTCCGCCACCACTGAGTCACTAATATAAGAATGCGTCATGCCTTGTGTTGCTATTACCCCGCTAGCATAGTCACGTACAACAACCCCAATGCCCATTATATTTTTCTCTTTGTCAATGGCCGTGTCCTAGTTGAGCTTCACAGTCCCCATAGGTGGTGCTTTCCAAGCTTCAACAACTTGCTGGTTGTGCTTCCTTGGACCACCAGTTGCCTCTTGAGCCACCTTGAAGTGGAATTCCTATTGGTCGACTACTATTTGGACGACTATCTTTGGAGGGGTAAAGTCTTCCTCAAACACCAGCTTGTTACGCCTCAGCCAAATTTGCCTGGCTATGCAAGCTACCTGTTCGAATTCCGGTGCCTCCAACCTTTCGAGCAACTTCATGAAAATATTGCGGAACGCATCCTCATCACTTGTACTTTTCTGAATTTTAGCATTGCATTCTATCTAGACATCCCGTGCTGAGAGACAGCTCTACAATGCGTGTCCCACCGTCTCCACTTCCAAGCGGCATACTGGGCACAATGGGTCACTTGTTACTTTCCATTTGAAGAGGTTCTCCTTTGTGGGTAGTATATTATTACACACCTGCGATAGAAACATTTTAACGATCCTTGGTCCTTGAATTTGTCATATCTTTTTCCACAGTTGTGTCATCCTGTCTACCGTAGAGCAGCCTCCTACCTCCCTTAAACTTATCTCCTTGGTCAAATGATAAGCACTACCCACTGAGAATACACCATTCCTGTTTCCCACCCATACTACATGGTCTTATTGTGACCGAGGGTAAATGGCCATCCCACAAATCATGTCTATCTCCTCCTCCATAAATATTTCTCGTATGAGAGGGATGTTCCACCACTGTGTATCCTGATCAATGAGTTCACATACCTTAGCTTCAGGGTCCAACACACAAACCGGAGTTTGGATAGCATATGTCGTCAGATCGAGATGGCACCCACTTATCTCTCCATATTTTGATGTTCTTCCCATTCCCCACCCTCCACACCATCCTTTCTTGTAATAAGTATTTTGTGCTCCAAATACTATGCCACACATACAAGGGTTTTTTACTCAACGGGGTGTTGAGGAAAGTTTCGTTGGATAATATTTCTCTTTCAATATCTTGGCCACTAGAGAATCTGAATTTTGAATTAAGTGCCACCCTTGTTTGGCAAGCAAAGTTGTATTAAAACATTCCAAATCACGGAAGCCCATGCCCCCTGCCTCCTTGGCTTTTCTCATTTTATCCCAACTCATCCAAGCTACTTTTTTGTCATTCTCCTTATGCCCCCTCCAAAACTTTGCGATCATAGAATTAAATACTATTGCAAAAGGTTTTTGGTAGCTGAAATACACTCATGGTATAAGTAGGTATAGCTTGTACAACTGCCTTCAAGAATATCTCTTTCCCTGCATGTTGTTGTGACGATTAATTGCTACATTTTACTTGCAAGTGCACAAGATTAAAATGATAGTATAGTAGGCAAATATGAGATCATTCCCACGAGAATTGTCGATTTTGCTTTTCCAAATTAAATTAACAAAAGTGTCACGATTTTGAAATATTGAAACGAAATAAAGAACGAAAGAGTTAGGGTTTTCACATCCACCATTAATTAGACTCAATTAAGATAAATAATATGTTAATGCTACAATCATACCTATTTAATGTTTGCCAACCTAAGGGCATGCTATCTACTCGTTAAGCTATTGATCTCCTTAAGCAACGAATAAAGTTAATGAGCACAATGTAGCCTTTAGGAGTATTCCGAGTGGTAGACGTAGGTGTCTAACACCGAACCACCCATATAATTTTTTGTGTTCATTTTTTATACTCCTTCCGCTATAATGCCCACATCATCTTTATATACTATCATGACAAACCACCAAATTAAAAACTTTTGCGTAAGTTAAGGAGTATTTATGAGAACAAACGACGTAGCCAGAAAATTAAAAACAACCTTTCTTTCCTATCCTATCTAGTCACAAGGACGTGTTAACAAAAACAAAAACAATTTATCCAACTTTTATGTCAGCTAAAGGATATGTTTTTTTTAAAAAAAAAAAAAAAAACGCAGAATTTTTAAAGTTAAATTGCGATTTTAAAGGCCAAATCGCAATTTTATCAAATTGTTAACTCCGCTTTTTAAATCACTATTTTGAAATCGCACTTTTTGAAATCGCAAATCCAAATGGATCCTTTTATATATATAAAGTCATTAATGGCACATTTTGAAAATGAATGATTTAGGCCACCAAATTTACACGTTTCAGAGAAAACTCATATTAACTTGCGCGCCCACAAAATTTTGGTGACGAATGGATGTGTACATTGAGAGATATCGACAATATTGGTTTAAGAACCTAAAGCTTATTAATTTTTCAACACTTCTTAATTTTTCAAATGGGAAATTTTTTATATGGACGATTCTACTTGTCATAAGTTTTAATTTCATATATGGCACGCTTAAAACAGACCAAAAACAAGAAGGAGATATGGGAGATTGAAGTTTAGAGTCGAATCTGGATCTATAGAGCAAATTAATTAGGGTTTCCAGAGGATGAAGATGACCTTTGGAAACAAATCCCACTCGCACACACAAAAGGAATGGCAAGAGGCTGGATACTCACAATTTTATGGTGGTGCTAAGAAGCTAGAGTATGGTTTAATTAAGGACCAAGTGGCCGAATAACCAGGCATTCCGGCTTAAGCTTGAATTTGAATCAATTAATTAAGTTGTTTTTTGTTGTATCTTTATCCCGGTAAAAAAAGTTAATGAAATAATTATTTGAACTCGTTCTTGCACCTTTGTTTATGTTGTTTTTCATCAATGAACCAACCAAAAATAAACTCCAAAAATCAAGAAAGATATATATATATATATATATATATATATATATATATATATATATATATATATATATATATAAACAAGCAGAATGTTCTTAATTGGTTGATATTATGGTATATTTTCATCAATGAGAAAAATCTTGAATTTCTTTTGTAATTTTTATTTTCACAAATGGGAGTGCATTTGTGGAATCAGACCTTCGTCTATCACTTACCAAAAAAAAAAAAAAAAGGTGAAAGTGAAATAAAAATAAGAACATGCTATGATAAATTTGATAACGCCTTTAAAAATAGGAAAATGCTATGATAAATTTGATAACTCCAAGGCATTCACCACTTGGGCCAACTCTCGGTACCAAAAGATCGAGTCATACATATAGGAAATTGAGGTTGCAGTATCTGTAAGAGAACGATTGAAAATATTTCATATAAAGCTAAAAATATGAGAATTAATTGAATTTTACATGGGTTTTATTATGTATCGGTAACCTTCATTACAGACAAACTTGACAAGAAACCTAGTGGCTGGAGAAACTAGTTTCAAACCAAGTGCCACAAGAAAATGTTGACATAAATAGCACCAGGGGATTGAATTGCCTGGTTTTTATTCATTATTGTTCGAGAATTATAGAGTGTGAATTTGCACTCAAATGTAATTCACCAAATACTAGTTACTCTTGCTAACCACATCTTCTTCAATAGTTGGCGCCAGTTGATGACGAGCTAGGCTTGTCTTGTCGCAACAACTACAAAATGAACGGAAAACAAACATATCACTTATTTATTCCAACTACAATCAATTGTGGGTGTGCTTGTATATGTGTCCAAGAGAGAGATTAGAGACAGACCTTCAAATATGCTCCCAGTTTATTCTTCAGAGTATCAAATTCTTGTTTTAGAATCGGGAGTCCAGCCTTACAACTGTTTATATATTCATATAGACAAGCTAATAATTTCTTATAATGATTTAGCATTAGTATTCATATAAACTATAAGCAATATTGCTAAAGAAATCAGCAGTATCATTCAGGCTGTTAAACAACTCTCAAAGGGAATAACAAAACAAAAAAAAAAAACTCTCAAAGAGAAATATAAGCAGATAAAACTATATTTAGAATTCGAAATTATTAAGGGTTGAAAAAAATATTCAAGTGGGTAACATTACCCTTCCATGTCGCCTCGCCTGAGACAATCAATCATTTTATTGATTTCAATAGTCACCTTATTAGCACCAAAGCTGCAAATAACAATGATAAATTGAAATGATCATAGTAATAGTGAGAAAATTAAGAAAATAGAAAATACTAAAAAGAAAGTGATTATTTGTACACAATTGCTTCAATTTATGTTATTTTGTTATGACGTTGAGCTTTTAAACTCACCATGTATAATTTTTGAAGATTATTGGATGAGAAATATTAATATTGAAGGCAGAGAAATTCCGTTTTTAGAGAATTATTTTTTCATGCAAGTAATGAGCACCCCAATAAATAAATAAATAAATTAAATTAAAAATAAAAAAAAAAAGACCTGGAGCTCGAGCCTTTAAATTTAAAAAGAATTGTTTCCACTTTAGCAGGATCGACGGGGATTGCGTACCTATTAAACAAGTAAAGCCCAGTTAATGTTATTATAACTATTTTGAATCACAACTCTAAATTTGGAATTGAGTTATTATTGTTATTTATATGACACATCAAAATTTGATGAACATAAAAAAAATTTAATAAGGTTTAATTAAAATGAAAAATAAATGAAGCCAATTAATTTCATATTATGCCACTCACAATATTTGTTCAACGGCATATATATCAGTTGGTGTCTGACTAAAATAAGTACTAGCAACTGTATCAACAAAGTTTGGATCGTTGTCATCTTCCAGCATCTCCCATTCATTGAACTGCTCATTAAGGATTTCCTACAGTAACCCACATGGGTAATTAGTATTATATATCTTTCAGAGAATCAGATCTCACTGCTTTCTTTAAGTGAAGACAATTTAATTAGGATGCTTTTGCAGATATGGAGAAGGGATAAGATGGATCAAGCAGGCTTAAATTGAAATCCTAGCCTGCTAATTTTTCATTTTTAATTGAAAAACTCAACTCTAAATATCTGAGTTTTAATTTCCCACAAATATTTTTGCATGGAGTAAACACCATCCATTTCAAATGGGATTTGTCCCGCGGACACACGAGCAATAAGCTGCTAGGACAAAGAGAGTATCTAAATGTCTAATGATTTTCGTGAATTAATTCGGTCCTTAAACATCCAAAGCAAATAATTATAGGAAAACGAACACTAGTGTTGCATATATTCCATGCAGAACACGTAATTAGATTGTAAGGAGTATTTATGAGACCAAACAATGTAGCCAAAAAATTTAAAACAAGCTTAATTACTTTCCTATCTCTAGTCACAAGGACATAAAGGAAGCCTCGATACATGAAATATTAAATTAAAATGGAGAGTGAATAACAGAGTCAAGGTCCGAACTCAAAATCTTGATAGGAAAATTTAAATTTATTCGTTTAATTTATATTCTAACACAAAAAGTCTATATTATTGATGAGGAAGGAAAAACTAGTATCAATGTTTCTTTCGGAAAAATAAAAAATAAAAAAATAAAAAAAGAGAGAAAGACCTCAACAAAGAGGGATTTCCTCATGGTGGCAATTTGTTCTTCCAGTGAATTGCTACCGACCGATGACTTGCTATCCATTCTCACAAAGAAGAGAGTGATTGACTAATACAATAGAACTAGACTAGCACCAAATTGAAGGCTAGAATGTCAAAATTAAGGGAAAGGCAGTGAGGAAAATATATAGGCAAAAGAAATAATTAAAGGAAAACATCTGCAGCAAAAATCAAAGTAAACATTAAAAATGTATGACTAGCTAGGACATACCGACTATGTGATAAAGAATCATTCAAAAATATAACACAACAATTATGTAATAAGCAGTCATCTAAGAAATATGACATATGGTGAAATAGTAAATATCATCTTATTTTAAATACGCAGCTGGTAAATATGCTTCAGAGAATGTACAATATCTCTTTATCTTCTTCATCCATCATGAAACAAATGAAAAAGAAATAACTATACTTTATGTTTATAGATCTTGATTTTTGTGTGATTATAAAATAAAATTAGCCCTCACATGTCCAAAAAAATGAAATAAAATTTAGCCCCCGCTCATTTTGGGCCAAGGCATGCCCGTCTATAAAAACATGTGTTTCATTGAGTTGGTGGACTTTAGGGGACGCGTTAATGATGTAGTTGGCTTATTAAAGTATTAATTAAATTATTAAATTTACTTCTTCAAATTAAGCTTAAGCTTATGGGACATGTGGTGATTTAACAAAATTAATTATTGGTTAATATTACTGAACCTAAAATATAAAAAACAATAAATAAAGGAGGAAGAACAACCAAAACTAAGCTATGCACTGTTTACCTTAAGGGGTAATAATTAACTATATATTTTATTGGTGATATATTTCCATAGATGAGTATATATATATACATATATAATGTAATTTCTTAGAATTTAGTTTTTTTCTTTTATACAATTTTTTTTTTTAAAGGGAAAAGTACATATACTCCATCCAAACTATAATTTCATTGTCAATGTCCGTCTAAACTATCAGTTGAGTCGATGTTCCCCCCCAAAAAAAATAGCAAAAAATGTCAATGTTCCGTCCAAGGCAAACAAAAAGACAAAAATACTCATAAATTTTTTTAGTAAAACAAAAATATTCATCTAAATTCGAAAATAAAAAAATAAAAAATAAAAAATAAAAAAAAACCCCCTAGGGCAAAAATGGGATGACTAGTCATCCCTTATTTTTTTTTTTTTTTTTTTAAAGTTATAAATAATATTTTTATTATTATTATTTTTATATGTCCACACAAGGGAAGAGAGAGGGGAGATTCGAACTAGTGACCTGCGCTTCATGAAACATGATACACAACCGATTGAGCTACCCCTTGAGAACATTTTATTATTATTTTAGTAGTGGGACAAGTGTCTTATTTGGAGCCTTATAATTTTTGAAAAGAAATTTTAGCCTTTAATTGGATAATCTCTAGTCCTAAATAGGCTAGAGAGAATCAGTTTTCAAGAATAAATGTAGCATTATTCAAGATGAATTGATGATGGAAAATTTAATAAAAGGGCTAATTCGAGGTTATCCCAACCTCCAAACAGTCGATTTGTATTCTAGATTTTCACTTCAATGAATCCTACAAACTTGGATATGGACCTTTATATAAAAGAATACCTAGCCCAATCAACTAACTACCCAACTATCCTACAGTCAGCATTTTAATACAATCAAAATACAAATGGGCTAATAACCTATCAACCAAAACTCGCTAATTTTAATATTTGATTATGTGGACCCTATTCTAACTGGATTACTTACCTTCTATTGTCAAAGTGGAGAATATATAGATTTTTTGACATTGTAAGGATGAAAGTTTTGGTTTTAAATTTTAGTTAAACAAAAAAAATTAGTTCATATAGTGACACCAATTTGCAATAAGTTCTTTAGGGTTTAAAAAGTGGCTTAAAACTCCCGGTGGTAAGCATAAATAAAAACTTACTCCACACCTATTCGAAATTTTAATAGAAACCATTAAGCACTAATAATAATATGACACATGTTCATTATAATAAAATAATATAAATATTTTTTTAAAAAAACTATATATATAGGAGAGGTCGGACCACTCAGATTGGTCAAAATGGTGCTCGAACCACCCTATAACCTTTGGATTGGAAATCTTTAGAGCACATTTAGTAAGCGGAATGAAGATTCACTCTCTAAAGGATTAAAAAAAAAAAAAAAAGTTTAGAACTTGAGATTGAAAATGGGAGAAAAACAGAGAAAACAAACAAACAATTGTAAAACCTGTACTTTTACAGTTTTACCCACTGTCAACCCCGCCAACAACACAACACAGGTCCTTAAGAACCCTAGTAATTAATTAGTTATAAAAATAATTAAAATAAAAAAGACCAAAAAAAAAACATGGATCTTACACCCGGATGCAGGGTTTGGAGACCACCGCCCAGCCTCCACTACCACCACCGCCATCACCATCACTATCATTGCCATCGTTTATGCTTCTGTGCGCACCATCACCATCACCACCACCACCACCACCACCACCTCCACCACCACCAATTTAATGGTCACCACCATGTATGCCCCAGGATTACTTCTTCTTTTCCTCGAAACCCAGAACCTTCTGGTCCTGTTGTTCCGCCAAATAACTTGATCTCGGGGGCTTCTGGGTATGAAGAAGCTTATGGTTCTGCCACCCCGTAAGTTGCTCCATTTCAGTTCTTCTCTGCTCTTCTCAATATACTTCATTTATAAATGTCATGGATTTTTTATTCAAGAATCTTGCAACTGACACATTCAGCTTTTATTCCACTAAGCATATTATTAGACTAAGAGGAAATTAATAAGGTCAATTGGTGAATTTTTTTTAGAGGCCCTTGTTGTAGGTTTTTTCCCAAGCAATTGAGCTTCGTTTTGGTTCCTATGATAGAGCTGATGATTTTTGATGTTATATATGAAAGTTTGGCTCTTGACTTTTTCCTTAGTTCTGGTGCTGCAAAAAAACTAAGACAATCATTCAGGAAAGCCTGTTATAACTGTCTGGCCTACTTGGTCTAAAATGAGACGATGTTTTTGGTATTTATTTGTCAATTAGAACATGTTTTGTGTGAAATCGAAGTCGGCCCTTTTGCTCTTTCTAATGTTGAAACCGAGAACAAATTCCCCTTTAATTTTCTCATCCAAATTGGTCTTTCATGGTGTTGTTCAAATAGGATGATGTTACAAGAGCAGGAGCATGAGGAGTTAGAAGAGGAAGATGATGATGATGATGACCCAGTTTTTGTTCTGACCGATGAATGGAGAGAGTTCTTCGCGAAATCTGAAGCAAAGAGGAAATTAGGTAAGTAGCTTTTCCCTTTGCATTTTTGGTATTCTTGGAAGTTCTAGTTTGTAATAATTTTCTCCTATGTCCTACAGAGAAGAAGCAGGCTAAGAAGAAGGGGAAGAAATAAATACAGAATTTGGAGACATATTTGAATCATCTCAAGCAAGAGAGATTGGAGAGAATTCATTCAGTAGCTCCAGAGTTTTTGGAAGAGTGTTCAAGAATTACACTCATACAGCTGATGCAAGATCTTCCTTTGGGGGTTAAGATAATAGTCATGGTATTAAAGATATCTTGTTAAAGCCAAATGTGCCATTGCTCGACTGATAGATTAGCTTGTTATTGCTCTATTGCTATCAAAAGGATTGGATTTTGTGTCTCTGTTTCATGATCTCCAGGACCAATGTATTTTAGATTGACAGCTTGGTTTTGGCATCACCTTGCTAAGATTGTGTCATTTGTGTAAATCATGTCTATCATACAAGGATTACCTATTTTGACTCAATTTTTGGTTGAAGCTCTGGTTTGTGAAGCCATATCAGGCAGTGATATCTGTTTATGTCTTCTCTAATAATCTGCCTCTTGATTTCATTGATCAAAACAAGAAGTAAGAAATTGATGAGTGGCTAGCTATGGCAACACCATGAACAATGCTGCAAAACTGGTATCAGGTCATGACCTTGGAGCTCTTGGTGAACAAATTTGGAGAATCCTCTTAAATCAGTCTTTTATTGGAAAACAAAGTCGCAATGCTAATACTACTGCTTACTGGCTCTTTAGATGCAGTGAATGAGTGAAGAATCTTCAGGGAAAATTGAACAATGTTGAAGGATGTTACTGGTAGAATATTATTAAGAAGAGACAATTCGTGATTTTGTTAAAACACTTAACAAATATGTTGTTTTGTTTTATAGCATGAGTAATACTACATACTCAACTCTCATTTCACTTTCATATAATTGGATTGATGTGACAGTGTTCATAGGTTTTTAAATCAGCCTTTATCAAGAAAAAAAAAAAATTAAGGGTTGATGGACATTGCTACATCAATCCAGTTGTATGAGAGCAGGATGAGAGTTGAATAATTAGCATTACTCTTCTAGCATATAGATTCCAAATCGTCTCTTTTGGCAATTACTCGTGGTGTCTGATCTCAAAATGCTGCCAAGATTTGCACTTTGCTAAGGATGAGGCGCTCTACTCGAACGCTTTCAGCAATGTGCACTCCTTTTGCCTCATATTATCAGTCTATTCTTCGTCATTATCGTGTCGCTGTGGTGTTTGTTTGGCTTCATTTCTTTTGCGAAAAATTATTGAATATGTCCCTGTAATTGTAATAAATAAATGAACTTATAAATCCATGTTGTATAACAGCCCCTTTTTACCCCTAGAATGGGTGAAAATGGTCTAACACCCTATAACTCTTTCTTTTAATTTTTTTTTTATAATCTTTCATTTGAGAATAAATTTATAATTCAATACGAGCTTTATCAAAAAATTGACTAGAATTTGTATGGAGAGATTTGAACATTGCTTGTCGTTTTGGCCACTGGAAATTGAATAGTAATCATCCTTGAAACTTGGGAGAAACTTGCTTGTACAATTATATTAAGAAAAGACTGGTTCGCAACACTACAGACATATATTTCGAATTAATTACTTGTAAATGTCAATGTATCTAACTAGCTTTGAACAAATCCAATTGACATAAAATAAGGTACATGTTTGCATACATGGCAAAAGCTACAAGCAGCTAGACTGATTTAACTAGCTTTCTTATCTGACCTTTGCTACATTAATCATCTCTTTCACAACATGGTGATCTTACAGAGCATGCCACCTCTAACATTTTCTGCCCCTTTTGACAAGCATGGCAGCAAGTTAACCCACCTTGCTTGATAAAGAGCAGCTTTCCAACACCACAAAGACCAGAAACTCTATCTTGGTCATATCAAAGATAAATAGCATTATTTTCCCACAGGATAACCATTTATGGCTTTAGCTTGCTGAGAGCAGCAATGATTCTATCATCTGTGATCATTCTCTGGTTTTCATAAAAGTCCAGTATCTCCATGGAGATGTTTTTCACCTGTCAAAAACATGCACATCATTCATAATTTTAGAAAGTTTAAAGAAAATACCTGGACTTTTTACAAGCTACAAAACCATAATCATGAACTCGATAGAAATCGATTGCAGCTTGTTAAACTACATGGCCTCGCATGCAATGCGCATAATAAAGCACAGGATTTAGCACGTGCATATTAGACAATTTACATGACACTAATACCTATTCATTGCATAGACTAGGTAAATTTCAGTCAAAGAACTATAGATTCTCAAATCTGTGATGGGTACTTTTTTTTTTTTTTTTGATAAGTAATGTAGTATATATCCAAAAAAATGCAGTGCGCCTCTAAGTGCACAAAGAGTATACATAGGAAAACCCACATTAGCCCACAAAAATACCCCATAAAAGGACCCTAAACCCAAAAGAAGCCCCGCATTAACCCACAAAAACCCCAAAAGAGGACCCTAAAACCCAAAGAAGCCTAAAGAAACCTTGATGCAAAAAAACCCAAATCAACCCTAAGCTCACAAGGCAAGCCTAAACCACCCTTTCTTTGACCCTACTAGAGCCACAGCCTCTAGCCTCAAAATTAATGGAGCATTCCAAATTTTTGAGCTCCTTCTTCCCCCTAATATTTGAAACAAAAACCCCCTATTCACGGTACCGATCCTCTTCAATGACCGAAAAAAGATTCAAAAGGTGCTTCTCATCACCCTCAAAAGTCAATGCCAAAGTGTGAGCGAGGATAGGTACTTTACACCTATAAAATCAACTCCATCAAGAACTACTCTCAATTTCTAGTCCCCATTATTTGGCATGTGAACCTCTAGTTGCCCAGGAAATAAGAAAAACAGAAAAGCTATAGGAATACAAAAGAAAAGAAAAGATATTACAATTTACAAGGAATTTTCGAATTTAACAGTGGTACTCTTCTAATCCAGGGAATAGGGCATAATAATGAAGTTGTGGAAATTAAAAATGATACAGGCTACTTGCAAATGCTCCAAGACAAGCAACTTGGACTTTGACTTCGAGGTGAATCAAATAAAAGATAAAGATATCATTTTACAATTAGACAGCAGTTGAAATATGACCTTAAATAGTGTATGGTGAATCAGGATTTACATACCTGTCATGTTGAGCATCATTAATATTGAGCCCACTCTAGAATATTGGTCAAAGCAATGACTAGACAGCACTGCCTCAGCAGAATCCCCATATAACAGACCCTAACACTACATGTCACTATATGTATTGTGGATTCCAATACATATAAACTGATACATAACTAAAGAGTAGATGGCAATACCCTACATTTTGGGCCTAAGATCACAAGAGTCTTTTGCCCCAAAAAACTGAGCAAGAAGAACATACAGTTTTGATGAAAATTTTAACGTTTTATAATGAACGCTGTTAAACTAGAATCATACATTTCATTTACAAATTTTATATGGTGTAATGAGCAAACACGGAGGGAAATAAGTGAACTTCATTTCCTGGTACAATTTATACTTTATGCTTATATTCACAGGACAATGCCCTCATTTATTTTTTGATGACAAGAAATCCCTCCAAGGTAGGATACTTCGTGTACCCACCCCTGTCAGGTAAACCTTAGATCTGTGCAAAGGGCCCCCTCCTCCATAAGGATCAGATAATACTCCGGCTTCACTGGCACACTGACAAACTGGCCCCAATGAATTGTTTGCATCCAACGAATTTCAACTAATTTCATTACCTCTTCCAACATTCACCCCTATGGCACAAACAGTATCATGGCAAAGCATAGAGGATATAAATCAATAATATGCTTGGTTAGGGAGAAAAGAGGAGGGAAGGAAAAGGAAGGGAGGGAGAGAACTTTCTCGTGTTTGGTTGGAGTTAAGTGGGGAAAGGCAAGAGAAAGGGAAGGGATTCCCTTTTCCTTCGGCCAACCATTTGGCTTCCTCCCACTTTGGGAGGAAAAGGGAAGGACGATGAGAGAGGAGATAGCACATTTGCTTTTAATTTTTTCTAAGAATGGGACTTTTCTACCTCCTTTCCATTGGTTTCTCTGTTGTAAACATAACTATCTAACTTTGGAAAATTAGGTTGAAGACAGGGCCCTGAAACAACGATTGGGATTTTACATAAACCATGATATGTCATTAATGCTTTCAACCAAATACTATGCCCAGATAAGGGCCACACATTGCATAGCAAATAATGATATGTCCTCTGGTAAAAAGGAAGCCCAAAGAGGCTGCCAGTTTATGGTTTTAATGTAAATTTAATTGAAAAGAGGCAAAAAAAAAACAGAGGACAAGAACAGATTTAGCTTGGAAAAATTACCACATTCATATCAACCCGGAGCTCTTCAAACCAGGCAGTGGTATCTTTTTCCCTGAGTACACTAGCAATGTAAAGGCAAGCTAAAGCTATCAGATGTGGAGCATGTACAAGAATAAGGTCCATCTTGTAAGTGTCATTCACAAGTCCCCTGAATGTTTCAAAACATCAAGGCTACATCATTTTCGTGTCCTTGTAAATCAATTGAAGCAAGAAAATATTGTAAAACAAAGAAGGCCAACTATGCTTATGGGAATTGATTGCTGGCACAAAGAAAGGCATGCCATTAAATATATCAAGAGGAGGATGTAGAGATAAAGAGGTACAGCTACTGCAACACTAATCAACTTTGATGAGCACTTCTCTCACTTATAGATTTTGAAAGGGGCAAAATTATATCTTCATAAAGTAGAACAAAATCAATCTTTTTTATGTGTACCATAAAAATCTGACAATTGATGGCTGAGAATCTAATGAAGAGAGGATAAATTCTTGTGGACTAATGTCGCGCATGCAAGAGTCATTGTGGCACAGTAGATCATTTTCACTAAATTGTATGGTGGCAATGGATCTATGAGCACTAGTGCTATTTATTTGGGGGAACAGCAGCTTATGCCAAGAAAGTTGTGGAAGTGCTTACATGTTGGAAATGGAGGTTTCATTGCCATGCAAAATTTTAAATGCTTCCCTCTTTGTATTATGTAGAAATTGTGGCAAGAACATAATAATTGAACATTTAACTGTCTTGAGCTTAACTAGAAAACTCTCAAGATCTTAAGATCCTGCTATGATTGGATGAATTCTCTAGGGCAGCCTTCGTTGAAATTCTTTTTTAGATTTCTTTCATCTTTTAAATTTTTTTGATTGTAACCTCTGCGAGAAGTCTGTATAAAATTTGATTGCTTATCCAAAAGATAAAATTTAATTTCCTAAAACAAGAAAAGGTATCTTATCGATACGTTTCACATGCAAGATACCCATCATTCTTGTATTTATAGTAAAAAAAAAAAAAAAAACTAGCTCATTCATCAAAATTATCAAAGAGTGAGCTTATCTTTTATTCTCTCTCACCCCCCCCCCCCCCCCCCCCCAACTTTTTTAATTCTATTTATATATTTCTAAGACAGCTAAATTTGTTTCCCCCATTTTTGCCCAATGCTTGTTGAAAGCTACGTATCCAGCATGAATTTGTCAATTGAAATAGCTTTTCTTGTCCGTGTGGTCAGTCTCACATTTATTTTCTTCAGCCTTAAACTGATTTTTCCATGAACAGACGGTTTTCACAGGAATATCAATATGCAAACATTAAAGGCTCAAATAGGCCAAGGTTCATGTACCCTACCTTAACTTTTAGAGTCTGTACATCTATGATAAACACAATGTAATATAGAAACTACAGAATGAATGAAAAACTGCAGTAGGCATTTTTGGGATTCAGACAGTGATCCTTCAAATGCCATTCTCCTAAATCACCACTTCAATATTTGCTTGAGAAAATTCAAATGATGAAGATGGCTGATTATCCACTTTTCATTCCTCTCTAACGAAAGGTATAAGTTTCAAGTCAAATAGTTTGTAGTATTATTTATGCAATCGAAGATTTAACCAGACACTTTAAATCTGAATCACGCAATTGACAGAACTGCAGGAATGCCAACTCCAATAGCTTCTTCACAAAAAAGCAGAAGCAGCGAAGAAAAAAAAAGAAGGTTAAATTACCTTCCCCCCCCCCCCCCCCTTTCTCTCTCTCTCTCTCTCTCTCTCCAACTACCACTAATTTACACATTTCCCAATGAATTACCACCTATCACACTCAACCTCCTTGAACTATCGTTTCTTACAAACAAACAAAAAGCCCGCCTTTAGTCAAAATCGTTAAATTAGACAGAATATGCGTTTTTTAGACATAAAATGATGGAAATACCCTTAAATAAAAAATTAAAACTAAATAACAAATAAAATATTAAAAAAGAAAAAGGGCAAGGAATCAGGAGTGGTCGCCGAACCACCCCCAAGCATTGTTTGGGGGTGATGCAGCCACCACCAAAACACATAGGCGGTGGCTGGCCACCCCAAGAAAGTGTTTGGGCACCCATTGCCACGCTGTGGGTCTAGAGTGACCCACGGCAACTGGCCGTCATGGGTCTACAGCGACCCATGGCTATTTTTTTTCTTTTTTCTTTTTTCACCTTTTATTGTTTTTTGTTTTTTTGCATTCTAGATTATTTCCTTTTTCTTTTGGATTATTTGAGTTTTACTTCTTTTTTTTTTACTTCTTTTTTTTTATTTTTAAAATTTCTGTCTTTTTATTTATGTATTTGTATTTTAGAACTCTTAGGGATATGTTAAGTAAAAATTTAGTTTCTAAACTTAGGGTCTTTTCGTCATTTCATTTTTTTTTTTGTACGATTTTCACTAATGGAGAGTTTTTTTGTTAACAAATGGTAATTGAAGGTGGCTGAGCATGATAGGTGGTAGTTCATGCAGACAACAGTAATGATCAGTAGTTGAGGGGGAGAAAAGGTAATCGACCCAAAAAAAAAAAAAAGATCACTGGCATGCCTGTGGGCCATGTTATCAGACAGAACATTGACCTCCCCCCCCCCCACTATAGCTTACTGTACAACTAGAATCCATGCCATATATTAAAAAAAAACAGAGACATTGACGGAACATATTTGGACAAAATTATCTCAAATATCCTTGGGAATACCAAAACTACCTAACAGGGGATGGACCCTCACAGATTGACTTTATTTTTCTTTTGCTGTTTTCCCCTTCTTTTTTCTGCTCCATTACCTCACCTCTCTCTTACGTTTACATGATAGAGATAGAACCCCAATTTATTTTTAACTCAAGCTCAATTCCAAAATATATTAAAGTTATCTGTAGTTTTAATGAAATCTAATAATCCATTCCAACTATAATAATGTATGCAAGAAACGTGGAAAAAAGGCTAGTAAAATAAAAGAAATAGTTGGAACATAACTATAACAGGAATAGAAAAGCTATATATTTTCATGAAAAATACAAATAACAAAGAATTGATAAGCATGGTGATATCTGTCCTGGAAAAAACCTCAGAAAATTGAATACGCTGGAAATTGGACTCTTACCAAGTTAATTGAGTCATACTAATATCATTCAGGCCTGCATCCTGAAGCAACCTGCCATAGCAAAGAAAAATGGAAGAACCATTGTTACTTCGGAAGATATCTCGCTGGGAAGATCAAATATCATTTCAAAAAGGATCAACTAGTCCAAAATCATCCACATAGATAATTGTTGACATCTTTGGAACCAAAGTAGCTTTTCTTTTTTCCTACAGGGAACCCAAGGTAGCTCAGGATTAATGAAATTTGCATTTGCAGTTCCACACTTGTATGACTATATCGAAGAGGAAGTGAATTCAAGTATGCAAATCCTAAAAGTAGAACATACCACTGAATTAGTTATATCCATTACAAAAATCAGTTACCATCAGGTATGATGAGGGAATATGGGCATGTACCTAACTTAACAACACGATGACCAACTGGATATCAACTAGAAGTTAAAAAGGAATATGAAGACTAACTGCATTAACATTTCGACCAAAACATTTAATCCAAGATATGCAGATACAAATCACAAGACAAACCAAATATAGACACAGTAATTGATACTATATGGTAAAATCCAACCGTCTAATCATTTGTGGCCAAAAAGATGGAGGAACAGGAGAAGAAAAATTTAGTTGTTGCAGCTTATATAAGGTGAGACACCAAGTCAAAACTGAGTGACTATAACTGAAATGCATCACATGGATTTTACAAGATGTTATGTTCACAATCAAATAATTCATCAAGTTGATCAATTGACTTTATCTGTGAGTTAAATAGACCTTCATGTAGCTCTAATCAAGGAAGAGAGCTCACCTCAAAGCAATTAGATATACAATTAATTCATGGAAGAGAAAAACCAAACATGTCACAATTTTTCAAAGATGTTTAAGATACATGATAAAGAGGATGAAATACTTACTGAGACAATGCTCGGTAAGGATGGAATACAACTAAATAGTAGTTGAGTGCTTCTAAGATCTTCATTTCCATTTCAAGGATGTCTTTGATCTCATACCTATGCTTTTCATCAGCATCTGTGAAACAAGAAAAGGTTGGTTCTAAGCACTTCACACAATAAGTAGAATGTCAAAAATGAATCTGGAGGGAATTCAAATGATTTAGTCTAGTAAGTTCAGTATCAAGTACGTACATAATTTTTTAAGATAAAAAACAAGAAGCCTGGCCTGCACTGTGCTTTCTTCTGCTTTTGATGCAAGGTACAAGCAGGTTGGAGCCACAAGACGTGGATCATATTCTGTCATACTCTTTCTGAAAGAACAAAAAGCAGTTAAGTTTGGCAAGCGAAAGCGCCTCTGAGTTTTAAGCATATAGGAATAATATTATTGGTGAGGAATGTTAAGGTTCCTACAATATATTTATGCAGTAAACCAATTGACGGAAAAATCATAATTGGCTCAAGATTGTCCAGGAGTGAACAGTTAGTGCATTACTATTCAAGAAACCTTAACCAACAAGCAAAGGAAAAGGGTAGCAAAAACCCGATACCCTTGTGATGATAGAGGGATTCCCTAATTACAGATAACAATTGATTCTAACCGAATGAGTCTCTAACTGCAGCAAAGATGAGGATGAATATCAGAAAAGAAAGGGGTAAGGGAACATAGCAGTTAATTTGATGGGTAATAATAATAAAGTAAAATTTAGGTGCATCCGTGCATAGATTCTCCATCAGTAACCAAAATTACTGACCCAAGCCCAGAAAGAGGATAATTGAAGATGGCCAGTATTATAAAATAAAAATCAAATAAAATAGGTATTTTAAAGGTGAAACATGCTTGCAGAAGGAATTATCGATATAACCAATTCTAGTAGTTATCCTTACTATGGCTTACTGAACATGTGATGCTTTCTTTTAAGCGGTTGAAGCAGAAAATTTTGCAAGGGCTCTACCTGTCTCAGTTTTTATGGTGGTACTATTGCCAACCAGTTCGTCTTAAAACCAATAATATTTTATATCTTGTGTTCTAATTTGCCTGTTCAGCACTTCACTCTTTTACATAAAAAATTACATGTTTTAAACTTTAAAATAGATAAGCACTAGAAACTGGCAGTTTGTATAGATATGCTGAATTAATAGGGATGAAATATTTATGTCCCCATATATGAATGCAGCTATTGCTCACACCTAGGGTTATGAACAAGAAGCAAATCAGCATAAAACCATTGCCCCATTCATTTATTTTATATCGTGTATAACCAAAGATGAATAAAGAAACTAATTGAGCATGTTTACATACACTTTGTAATGACATGTAATATGAACAATATAAGAAGTGCAATAAGTTAAAAAATAAATAAATAAAAACTAAAAATAATAAAAATAAAAAATAAAAAAATGGCTTAGCTATTTACCAGGATCACTTAATACTATGAACTAGTATTAATCAATTATCAAGTGGTTATTACAAGTTCATATGAACTTCATAGTTGTTACTAGGACCAAAAGCAAAGCATAAGCCATGAGCTTGTGGTCACTAACCAAGTCTATTTATTCCCTCAATAGGTAATTACTTAAATACCTGGTGTAAACGCGTCTCATATATGCTACTGCAGTAGCTACAACCCTGAAAATTTTGACCAGTGTATTAGAGATCCAATCAATTGGTGAAATCTGTCAAATGCAATAATTTCTTACAACAATTTTGAAAAGTTAATGAAATAAAATTTACTGAATTAATAGTTTTTATGAGAATCCAGAGTATACCAAAACAACAATAATATAACAGTACCTAATTGCCCAATAATTCTTACAAAAAAAATCAATTAAATTCCAAATCTATGCAAATTCTAGAAGCAGCAACACCAGAGGCATGTTGAGAATAGGTGAATAAACTTCAGAAGTAGATCCTAAGTAGCAAGTGTCTAAGACTAGAGAGGTTCAAATGAGACAGCACCCATTATTTGCAATCAGTCAAAACAAGCTTTGAGTAATTCATAAAGATTCTATTATTTTCCACCAGCAAGTTGAAAATGGTGTTTAATCAATTTAGCCATCGAGCATGGTTCATTTCTGGTGTTCTGTTCCAGAATAAGCGACCTTTGTCATTTACCAATAAGCATCAGTTATCTTTCCATTAAAATCAATTTTTCTTTTAGCAAGCCCAACCATTACAAAGTAAATGAATTTAACTAAGGACAACAGCTGCAATTGTATACACCCCAGAACATCAACAAACATGGTTCTAGATCATGTATTTTGGACTTGGTTAGACCTTATTCAATTACAAAAGAAATTACATTGCAACATCCTTTCAACAAAAAGACTCCCGCAATCTTTCATTTTTTTTTTTTTTTGATAGGTAATGTTCATATATAAAAGCGTAGAGGGGCGCAACCCTAGTACACAGGAAGTATACAAGAGAATACCTAAAAAAAATTGAAGAAAAAGAAAGGAAAAGAGAACAAAAGCAAAGGAAAGAAAGCCCAACAAAAACCTTAAGACAAAAGCCCTCCCATCCAAACACAAAAGACAAAAGCCCTCACAACACCATAAACCCTAAGACTAAAACCCTCCCACCCAAGATCCAAAAAGAGGCTCAACGATACCGCCCTTGTGCCTTGCCTTAACCTCGCCGATTGGAAGTAAAATCATCGCCATAATTGATTGAACTCTTCAAGTTGAGCAGCTCCCTAGTGTCTTTATACTTCGCCCGAGCGACTTTTACTTCCTTATGAAAATCCTCTTCAATGGCGTCCAACATTGCCAAGGCTGGATCCTCCTCTTCGTCATAATCCCAATCGAGGGGGTTGGGAAAATCACACTCATCAATCTCCTTAGACGGATGACAAACATCCAAAGGAAAAAGGACCTCAATCTCTCCAGAAGGACCTAAACCTACCGGCCAATATTGGGGTTGTACCAACCCATCCCAACTGGAATCCTCCGTCCCCAACAACCTCCGATAATGTCAACAAAACAATCGGCATCTTAGACGCATGAGGAGTACCTTTCTTCGCTGATCTTGAATTAAGGAAACCCCTCCTTAATAAGCTAGGCATCGGAGCAGCTGCAGCCCCGATCTCAGCTACGGCCTCAGAATTAACAAACCCCGCACTCGGAGGTGATTGATATTGCACCGGAGGAGCATTGAGAGCCTCCACCGCTTCCAAAAGTAAGAACTTATTCACCGGCTTGCCCCTGGCTTCCCTAGCTCTCTGATAATGCTTCAACGTCTACTTGTACACTGATCGGACTATAGGGGCCCCACTCTCCGACATCACCGGAAGTGTACGAAGCCTACCAACCAAAGTTGTTGCTCCTGGACCCAAAGGATTCACCAAGACCCCCTCAACAATTCCAGCAAACTTCTCCGACAGAGGAAGAAAAGCCTGATTAGCCCACAGGGCATCTAGCAAGGAGCCCGAGGGGTTTCCGGAGAGAGAGGAGCTTGAAGACAAGTGCGAAGAGTGAGAAGCCTGAAGACAACCAATCATCGGAATCGAAGCAACCTACCTGACCCCAACAAAACCTTCCGCAGACTTATCCAGCGTGATTGAATCCGACCCAAAAGACGTTGGAGCGTTCGTGACAGAGGAGAAGGTTGGGTGTTCCAACGTAGTGGTCAAAGCTGGAACCAAGCCGTGACCAGAGCCAAGGTCCAGACCCGATCTTGAAAGAGGAAGCTTACCCATAACTGAAACGGGCTCCAAAACGTCAACCCAAGCTGATTTCGAACCAATATCCATATCCGAAACCAGATCCAAACCCGGATCCGAAATGTGACCCAAACCCGGTTCAAAACCAGGCTCCAAATCGTGACCTAAACCCGCTTCATGGACTGACCATGTATCTCGACCAAAGGCAGTAATTGCAAGGGCCAATATACCAACCCTTTTCCGCCTACGTTTGGGCTTCAAAACTAACCCAGCTAGGACCCGATCCAACTTAGATTGAACTTGCCCTAGAAGCCTCTTCATCCCCTGATTGCCGAAAGTACCCTTCTTCTTCGAACTCAATGTCGCAGCAACCGCCGCCGCTAGGGAATTGGGCAAACCCTCGCATAGCAATCCAAGGCAGTTCACAGCCTGTCTCCATTAGACACCGTCTCGAAGCAAGTCGACACCAGAAACAGGTCGATAAAGCTTGAGGAAAGAACCTTCAATCCAACAGCTTTCACCTCGACACCAAAAATCGAGCGAAGGACTTCCACGAACAACCACCCAGAATTAACGACCACCCTCAGACAATTCCGACACCTCCAAGAACCTTCCTGCCTTATTACCTCCCCTGTGAACCATCGTAACCTTATCTCCCTCATGGTAAGACTTGGCGATATCTTCCTTCACCTGAGACTGACTAGCTGCTTCCACCGTGTCCACCAACCAGGAAGAACATTGGTTGCTCGCAAAAATATACCCTACGAATCCTTTTCTCCTTTCCTCCAGATGAAGGTCAGGACACCCATCCTTTGCCGAAAAGCAAAAGGATTTTGCTTCAAAGGAGAAGTGACATTCCATGACAAACTTACCAGACCCTAGCGCGCTGCGCCTATTGCGCCACTGCTAGGGCTAAGAAGGACAGAAAATTTGAGAAGAGAGAACAGAGCGTTTGGTAAAATGTTAGTACTCTTCAAACATTTGGTAAACGTTCCCACAATCTTTCAAAAAACATAATATGGTATTACCATAAATCAAGCCAACTTCTATCAAAATGTTTCATCTTTGTCATGCATTATAGATTTAATTATAACTATACTTCATGTATACCAGTTTTTGATCCAATCACAAGGTAGAACAGCTAGAGATTCCGATTGTCTAATAACTAGGAAAAATTATAATAAAATCTTTTAAGAAGTTACTACAATCACTGTCAAGACTAGCAAACTTCTGAACAGTGTCACGCACCCTACAGATTACATGTTAACCACAACTGCAAGAAACCATCTAAGCGAAGGGAAAAAAGACTAGCAGTTCTAGGTGTAAAATGAACATCAAAAGCATAATTATGAAAAAACAGGTAGTTTAAACAACATTAGAAGAAAAGGTTGACACCTTTGCCTCACTTTTACAAATTGCGCCAATCTCCATATATCTGAAAAGAAAGTTAAGAAAGAAAATGTAACATGATTTTGATATTGATAGCAAAATTAATAGCAAAATCATGTATGCACATATGAGTGTCAAGATGTGTTCATCAAGAAAATACCAGGATTGATAATTCTATGATTCTAAATAGTAAGTTTGAAGAATCTTCAGTCCACCAAAAAAAAACAATCAACAAAGAAAGTCCATAAAATCAAGAACTGGAAGAGATGTTGTAAAGCCAGTAATTTACTAGTAATTTCCAACGGAAAACCTATTCCTGTCAATAAAACACAAGGACACACATGCACAGAGAGAGAGAGAGAGAACGAAAACACCCCATTTTCGCTTATACATCTAATAGCACAAGAAATTCCAACAATTTAAAACTTTGGTATCATGTTTCACAGTGAAGTCTTATTCAAACCTATTACATTCCATGGACTGCACTAGGAAAGCCCTAATTCCAATCAAATATAGTCAAATTTCTATCGACTTCATTAACAAATACTAACCTAATTATAATATCACCTTCCATGACACAGATGCAACTGTCACTAGTCAGTCTTGATGGAGGAGTTCTTGGTGGAAAAAGAAAAATCAAATTGAAAATTCTGATGCAATATATAACCAAATTGAATATAAATTTCCTACAAAGTGGGTTGTAGGAATTCCTCTTACTATTCTCTAAAAGTGTCATGTGTCCCTTGAGCATGTGAGAAGTAAATGTTTTCTTCTTAATGTTATTAGAAAAACATGTGTTTTTCATGCACTAAGAAACACACAACACTTTTTAGAGACTGGGTTTGAGGAACTCTCCTTCAATTAAATCTAACAACTAAAGCATGAACCGCCAATATTTCCTTCAATTAAAAAGAAAAAAGAAAAAACCCAAATTGGCGAATTTTAATCAAACTGTAAACTTGAAAAAATAAATAAATAAAACTAAAACCACTGAAACCCAGAAAAAATCGTCAAGGCAGAAACAAAATATTTGATTGAAATCAAATAATGAGACGGGGATAGAAAAGATCATACAAGTGGCCATGTGCATCTTTATGAGCTTGAAATCATCAAGAGTGATTCCCCTCTCTTTGTCAAGTGGGTGCACCACATCCACCTCTTCCTGGTCCAAAAGCTGTTTGCTTTAAAACACAAAACACACCCAAATTCAGAAACAATAAAAACAGACACACCCAAATTCAAAAACAAGAACAACAGAAACAACATAATCAAAAACATAGCAAACAAAGTAAAGATGCTGATGTTCCGCAGGTGTGTTTTTGTTTGCCTGCGTTGTAAGGCTTTTGGTTGAGTAGTTCGTGTTGGATATTGTGTGTAGTGTCTGGTTTTCAGCTGGTTTTAATTGTTTCAGTTGTTAATGGATAAAGTAACCATTCATCCCAAAAAAAAAAAAAAAAAAAAACACCCAAATCGAAAAACATAGAAAACAAAGTAAATAAAGAAGAAAAAAAATGGGTTGGAAACATACTGGTGAGACGATGTCCAGAAATTGGCAGCCATATTTGGATCAGAGATGAGAGAGATTCTGAAAGGCTTCGATCCTTCAAGTTTTAATGTAGAAGCAAGAAGTACAGGGTAACAGGGGGGACTCAAAATCCGGGTACTGAAACGATACGTTTCGGTTTCCACCCATTTTGTTGTTCGGATCCAGATAAATCAATCGGGCCAAGTTACCGACCTTAGCAAACCAGGCCTTGAGACCGGACTAAGCTTCAAAGTCTCGTAGTAAAGTAAAAATTCAACTATTAGACCAAAAATAAATAAATAAATAAATTTCTACGTACTTCCTTATGAGTAGAGATTTTTGGTAGCATGGGGACATTCTAGCGCCTGGCAAAGCCTGACGTGGCCAAGATTTTTTTTTTTTTTTTTTTTATCAAAGAAGAGAGATATTAAAGAAAAATACAAATTTGAGGTATTATAATTAAATTTGAGGTATTAGCACTAAATTTGAGGCAGTAAAATCAAATTTAGGATGATAGAATCCATTTTGGGTGATACAATCCCTAAAAGGTTAACTTTCCACCTCTAAATTGTAGTTTTGAATCCAAAAATAAATTTTGAAGCATTAAAAATTAAATATTAACTTATAGAAATTTAACTAACAAAAAAAATAATTAACAAATTTTTATTATTTTTTTTTTAATATATGTCGGACGCTAGGTTGCCAAAATTTGGCAGCCGCATAGTAGGACTCTTGGGGTGTCAAGGCAGGCGGTTAATAACTGTCCGCTAACCGTTAACAGTTATAACCGCTAACCGTTATAATTGCCTAGCGGTCAGCAGTTAGCGGTTATTGGGTTTACTAACCATAACGCCTTTTTATATAATATATTTTTATAATTATAATTATAATAATATTTATATATCTAATATAATCAATTGATCATTAATAATTAAATCACATTTTTGTTTTAGATAATTAAATCACAATGATAATGTTCAATGACAATTCAAATACTTTATTCAAGTTAATCATATTATATTATTATTAATGTACAATAATAATGTGATTCGTATAATATCAAATTAAGTAATTGACATTGGATTAAACAATGTGTTATTTATAAGCACAATTGAAGTATTAATGTTTATCATTCTAATTTTAATAATTTATATATTATCACTATAATTGATATGATTATATCACATGATGAATTGATTATTAAATCATATGATTATATAATAACAAATAATACATATATAATGAGATCATATGATTATATAATATTAAATTAAGTAATTGACATTAGATTCAACAATGTGTTACTTATAAGCTCAATTAAAGTATTAATGCGTATTTTTTGAACAATGTTTTCACCATTTTTTGAAAAAAAAAAAAAAAAAATTAACGATTTAAGATAACCCTTATAACCACATATATAACAAAATTATTGATTGAGTTGCTAAACTAGAAATATAAATTTATAAAGACATAAGTTTGTAATTGAATAAAATATTTTTGAAACTTTATAGTTTATATCTTCTAGCATTTATTTATTTAATTTTACCATAATGAAAGCAATTGATTGTGGGAAATTCACCAAGCTGACATATTAATGTATTTTTTTAACACAGTTTTGACCATTTTTTAACCGTTTTCTAAAAAAGAAATTGAACAATTTTTGAATAATTTTTTTTAACAATTTTTGATATATGTACATGCTTCTGCCTTAATATTATTATGTTTAAGTTTTTAACTTTTATTCTTTTGATGTCACAGGATTTGCTAGAGGACCAAATGAAAAGTATATTATGTACAAGGATTGATAAAGTTTTAATGTTTTATTTGAACTTTTTTTTTTTAATTTTCTTTTATATGTTGTGTTGAACTTTTTTATATGTTATGTTGAACCTTTTTTAAAAAAAAAAAAAAAAAAAAAAATTATGTTGTGTGTGTGTTTTTTTTTTTGTTAAAAAAAAAATCCCTTATAGCTTAATGTTTTTGGAGAATACTTACCTATATTTGTCTCAAAAGAGACTACCTTTATGATAAGGTTGTATTAATATTCATATTAGGTATTGATATTAATTCTTAAAGAATTTACGAGTTTATATGAATATTATATGTATAAATATTAATTTGAGATTATTACATTATATACCCTCTCTTTTTTGTGAGAGATTATATTATAGTTTTATAAGGCTTAATGGGTCAGACTGTGATAATATTACACCAAAGCATCATTTTTTTTTAGTATAAAATACACCCTCCCACATCGCTTCTTTTTTTTTTTTTTTCTTCTTTCTTTTTCTTTCTTCCTTTCACCTATTTTCTCTGCCGACAGCCTTATTTCTCCTTTCCTACCACCCCTTCTCTTCTTTTCTTCTTTCCTCTTTTATCCCACCCACACCTTCAACTATTTTTTATTTTATTTTTTTTAAATGAGTTTTGTTAAAATTAGAAATCATATGGGCTTTTTAGTAATTTTGGTTCAATTCCAATTATGAAATATGTGTTGCTACCAAACTAAAAAATGCAATAATTATTCAATTCCAACATCTTCTATTCCGAATAATACCTATTAATTTTTCTAATGAAATATATATTCTGCAAACCAAACGAGGCATAGAATTGGGGTGAGACTTATCTTGCACATCAACATTCAATCATTTATTTATTTATAAATAAATAAAATTAAAAACACACACACACATGACATGGATGTGCCTTGTTTCTTCTTGAGTTGTACACTCACAATAAAGCAATTTTCTTACATTCTTATACAAATTTAATAGATGAACCATTAAATTTATGAGGTCTATTATTGACTTATATGGGGTCCACATAAATCCATAAATTTAATGGTTGATTTATTAGATGATATGGACAAAATATGAGCAAAATATTGACATCAATTATATCTCTTTTACTAAAGCAATCAATTTTTTTTTTTTTTTTTTTTTTTGTTGTGAGTTGCACCCATCATTTTGCAAAGAAAAATGCTAGGGGTCAATAAGTTTTTCATATTTTGCTCATATTCTCTTATAAATTTAATATATCAATCATTAGATTTGTGAGCTCAACCATTGATTTATGTGGAGTCCACATAAGTCAACAAATCTAATGGTTGATTGTAAGAAAATATGGGTCAAATATGAAAAAAATATTGACCTTTAGTATTTCTCTTTTGCAAATCAGACTCAAGAGTTTTAAAGTCTTCATAGATTTCCAAAAAAATGGGTTTAATTATTAAAGTTGGCGCCCATGCAATCAAAGTTAAAGGTTTCGGTTACTTTTTAGGCAGAAATGCAAAATTGGTTATTGTAGTTGGCGTAAATTACAAATCACTCTCCATGGCATAACAAATAATTTATAGGTCCATATAGTTGGCATAAATTTTAAATCACTCCGTGTGGTATAAAAAATAATTTATAGGTCCTCAGAGTAAGCCAAAATAACATTTTACTCCCTAAAATCAATTTCCTTTAATTAACTTCACAGAATCCGTTACTTTGTCACATTATACTGTTATAGTAAATTAACTTAATCTCTTCCATCCCCAAAATTTTACTTCATGCGTAACCCTCTCTCATTTTCATCTTCCTTGCAATGATTTGGGAGCATTTTACGATAATTTGACAATCGCATTTTGTGAAGCGGCTGATGACGATGAAGATGAAGGAGGGTTACATGTGGGGTAAAATTTTGGCGATATAAGAGATTATGTTAATTTACTGTAACTGTATGATGTGCAGTGAACGCTGATGTATAATCTTAACTGACATCGTAAAATGATGTGAAAATCCTAAGTGCCATTTTTTAAAGTAAAAAATTAATAATAATATGTGTTGCGTTTTTATTGGGTGAAAAATTTAGGGCGCTATAGTTGT
Source organism: Corylus avellana (assembly GCF_965113065.1). NCBI lineage: Eukaryota > Viridiplantae > Streptophyta > Magnoliopsida > Fagales > Betulaceae > Corylus > Corylus avellana. Next base: position 3,106,684 of record NC_142491.1, read on the forward strand.
CGAACGAACTAGTTTATTTACGATCATAGGTATGGGTGAACCTTGAGCATTTATATAGTCTCTCACCGAAGTAATAAGTCATTAAAGGGAGTGAAACCTCAACCAAAAAAATACAGAGCATATCCACTTACCAATTCAGGAGACATTCTTACCCTATTTACTTTAAAAGAAAAAGAAAAAAAAAAGAAGTATGCAATTTATGCTTTATTGTAAAATTTTATAGCAGAAGTAAAGAGATAATTGAATTTGGGGTAGTTTGGTGTTAGCCACTTACATTTACCATTATGAATTGTTCTAAAGGCTATATATTACTTTTATTGAGTTGATTCATGTTTGCAATAGAAAAGTCTTTATTTAAACTATGGTAGGTTGCTTTAACAAGAAAAAAAAAAGTACAAGGAGAATACTTTAGGAAAAATGTTATACAACACATTTTTGTCGTAGTTTTATCCTTAAGATAAAAGTTGTTGTGTTTAAGTTGTTTGTTATTTTATTTTATTTTATTTTTGAAAAGAAAAGGCGAAAGGGAGAATGAAAAGTTTGATCAAATAATCTGAATATCATTTTCATATTTTTCAATTGTGATTTTTTTTTTTTGTTTTTTCTTCCTATTTAAAAAAGAAAAGAAAAGAAAAGAAAACAGAATTAGAAAGAGTAACATAATTCAGTACCATTATTAGAAAAATAAAAGAGCTATGAAGGAAAGGATGCTTTAGATAAAAAGAAACCACCGAGCCAAAGAAGGTCGGTATAAAAAGAACATTGTTTAGCATGAAAAATGGGAAGACAGAGGCCAACCAATGTGAATGCTCTTTAGAGCATTTGCTTCCTAAAGTCAATAGATGTTTATAGTTTTTAGTTCCTTCGTACTTTCTTGATTGTTTCCTTTGTGTTCCATTTGCTTCCTAAAGTCAATAAATGTTTATGGTTTTTAGTTCGTTCGTACTTTCTTGATTGTTTCCTTTGTGTTCCATTTGCTTCCTAAAGTCAATAGATGTTTATGGTTTTTAGTTCGTTCGTACTTTCTTGATTGTTTCCTTTGTGTTCCATTTACTCAGAAAAAAAAAAAAAAACAAAAAAAAAATCTATAAATAGTGAACACATTCCAGAAGAGACTTAATTACACGGAACACAAAAAAAGAATCACAGCGAGCGAGAGAGAGAGAGAGAGAGAGAGAGAGAGAGATTGTGCTGTGGCCTGTGGGAGATCACCTGGGGTTGAAGCGGCGAGCCCCAAGCATCCCATCTAGATCCGCCAGTTTCTTCTTCACAGGTTTATTTTTATGCCTCTGTTCTTGAATCTTGATGAGTGGGTTTTGGTCGTTGTTTGGGGACTTGGGTGTTGATGCTAATTGCTATGTCTGTTGTTTTCCATGTTTCTGGTTTGCTTTGGGAAAAAAAAGAAATGGAAATGCCTCAAGAAAAATAAAATGAATGGAGGCCATTTAATTGATAGGCTATGAGGGGGATTTTTTTTTATAAAAAAAAAAAAAAGTTGACATAGCATGTTTAAAATCTTAAAAGATTCCAAACTAAAGGATGACCTACTTTCTTTTTGTATTTATTTTTTCTCATATTTTCTTTCATCACTTCTAATATTTTGATTCTTGGTTCTATCATTCTTAACTTCTTTGGTTATTTTAGTGGGTCGTTGTTACGAGTTCTAATCACTGTATTGTTGATTTTAGCGCACAACCAATTAAATCATAGTTACAATTGATCATCTTACAAGAAAGATAAAATGGATTAGCTATTGAGAATAAAATATTAACGAAAACTTGAGCATTAAAGTTTGATTAGTAATTTTTTCATCTCCAAAAAGCTAGAGGCATGATTTTTAAATTAATTTTGTTATTAAGTTAATAAAAAAAAATTAGGAAAAAGTATAAGTATCCCGTCAAACTACCACTCCATTGTCAATGTTCCCTCCAAACTACCAATTGTGTAATGACCCTCCTAAACTACCAAAACAATGTCAATATAAGTAAATTGTCATATTTAAACTTATCACCTTATGTTTCAAAATTTATCAAGCTGGCCTAATTTTTTATTTTGATGGCCCTGAGCGAGTGAGGGTGGGCAACCCAAGCAACTCGGGAAACTCTACCTATGCCAAATGAAGTGTTGGAAATAAATGTTTTATTTTGTTTCACGGAAGAAAAGAGATGGCGTGAGTTTTAGAGTTAAAAATGCATGAATTAAATCTGAGCCGTCCAAAATCTTAACAGCATATATGTAGTAGTTTTCACTATCGCATAGAAACCGGATCCCAACGTAACTTTTAAAATTACAATTCGATTTAAAATGAATTATTATTAAATTTTGAGTTAATTATGATTTTATAAGCCTTGTGAAAGTGTGAGAGTGGAAGGTTGTGGAGCATTACTCTTAAAGGGAACGAATGAAGATGAATACAAACAAATGGACAAAATCAGAATTCGAGCTGTCTTTTGCATTTACACAAAGAAAATTGGGTTATTATTAATTAGACAAGACACAGTCCACTGGGTTATTATCTTTTTCTTTGCTTTGTTTTTCTAAACTCAAATATCTCACAATTTTTAATTTTTTTTTCCTAATCTCTCACAGAAACCAATTACTTGTGCTTTCAAGTGCTTGCCTGTCGCTGCATCGTTTCTTGATTCATTCCTTTTTCTACCAAGAAAACTATGGCAGTCGGGGAGGCCTTACTTTCTGCATTCCTCCAAGTGCTGTTTGACCGGCTTGCGTCTCGCGATTTGCTCAACTTTGCATGCCGCGAGGGACTCCGAAAAAAGCTAGACAAATGGAGGAAAATGTTAAAAAGAATTCAGGCGGTCCTTGATGATGCGGATGAGAAGCAGCATACTGACAATGAGGTGAAACAATGGCTGGATGATCTCAGAGACTTGGCTTACGATGTGGAAGACATACTCGATGAGTTCATCACGGATGATTTGCATCGCAAATTAAGGGGAGGAAATCAGACCGGGACAAGTAAGGCACGAAAGCTCATTTCTTGGAATCCAAGAGCTTTTATGATCAAATATAGGCTGGAGTCAAAGATAATGGAGATCGATGCTCGATTCAAAGCTCACGTGACACAAAAAGGCGAACTGAATTTGGGAGAAAATGTTGTTAGGAGATCTTGTGAAACAAAACGGACGCTGGCCCCAACTTCTTTAGTGAATGAAGCTCATGTTTATGGCAGGGAAAAAGATAAAGATGCTGTACTTGAGTTGTTGCTGAATGAAAATTTTAGTGGCCCTGAAGTCTCTGTGATTCCTATACTTGGTATGGCGGGTATGGGAAAGACAACTCTTGCCCAACTTTTATTCAATGATGAAAAAGTGCAAAGCTTTTTTGATCTAAAAGCATGGGCTTGTGTTTCTGAAGATTTCGATGCTATTCGAGTCACAAAAACAATTTTGAGATCCCTCACCTTTACAAGCCGTGATGACAATGATCTAAATTTATTGCAAGTTGAACTAAAGGAGAAACTGAAAGGGAAGAAGTTTCTAATCATTTTGGATGATCTTTGGAATGAGAACTACAATGATTGGACTATCTTACGCGCTCCTTTCGAAGCAGGAGCTCTCGGAAGTAGGATTGTCATCACAACTCGCAATCAGGAAGTTTCGTCAATGACGGGTACCATTCCAGCTTACCATTTGCAAGTGTTGTCAAATGATGCTTGTTTATCTATATTTACTCAACATGCCTTAGGGGCAAGCGACTTCAGTGCACATGCCAACCTTCAACATATTGGCGAGGAAATCGTTAAAAGGAGTAAAGGCTTACCTTTGGCAGCAAAAACCCTCGGAGGCCTCCTACGAACTAAATTGGACCCTGCTGAGTGGGATGATGTATTGAAGAGCAAGATATGGGATATACCAGAAAGGAGAAGTGGAATAGTTCCAGCTCTTATGTTGAGCTATCATCATTTGCCTTCACATTTAAAGAGATGCTTTGCATATTGTTCAATATTCCCCAAGGACTATGAATTTGAGGAGAAGCAACTGGTTCTGTTATGGATGGCAGAAGGTTTAGTTCAGCCACAAGAAAGTGAAAAGCAAATGGAAGACTTGGGTAGCGAGTATTTTTGCAATTTGTTATCAAGATCCTTTTTCCAACAATCAAGCATAAGGAAATCACGTTTTGTGATGCATGACCTCATCAATGATTTGGCTCAATGGATTGCTGGAGATATATGCTTTAGAATGGAGGATAGGTTCGAGGGTATCAACGAAGGGAAAATTTCTAAAAAGGTTCGACATTCGTCTTACCTAGATCGCAATTATGATGATGCCACTAAAAAGTTTGGGGCATTTTCTAAACTCACGTCTCTACGTACCTTCTTGCCTCTTATGCTTCCAAATCTTTCGTCTCTTACGCCCCCTAAGAGATGTTATTTTCCTAATCTTCCTCAGTTGTTGCCAAAATTACGATGTTTAAGGGTGCTCTCTTTCCGTGGATATTACATAACTGAGCTACCAGATTCAATTGGTGATTTGAAGCATCTACGATATCTTAACCTTTCTAACACTCGAATTAGAGTTTTGCCTGATTCTACAACCTCTTTATGCAACTTACAGACATTGTTATTGAAGGAATGTTGTTATCTAGAGGAATTGCCTTCAAAGCTGGGGAACCTAGTCAAGCTGCGCCACCTCAACATTCTGAATGCATATCGATTGAAAGGGATGCCTCCGCAAATAGGTAAATTGACTTGTCTCCAAACATTGTCTCATCTATTTGTGGGAAATGATAGTTGCTCTGGGTTGAATGAACTAGGGCCTTTGTTGCATCTTCGTGAGAAACTCATCATCTCACGATTGGAGAATGCAATTGAACCCATGGATGCAAGGGATGCTAAGTTAATTGAAAAACCCAATCTTACACAATTGTGCTTGGAATGGAGTAGGAACATTGATGAGTCACAAGACAGAACAATTGAAGTACAGGTACTTAACATGCTACAGCCTCACAAGGCTTTGAAAGAGCTCACTATCATGAGCTATGGTGGTATAGAATTTCCTACTTGGTTAAGAGGTTATTCATTTCCTGATATGGTGCTCCTTAGGATTGAAAATTGTAAAAGCTGCACATCATTGCCACCAATTGGCCAACTACCATCACTCAAATATCTTTTCATTGAAGGCATGGTCAGTGTGAAGAATGTTGACCTTGAGTTTTATGGGGAAGGTTGCTCACAACCTTTTAGATCCTTGGAGACTTTGTGTTTTGAGAATATGAAGGAATGGGAGAGTTGGAGTCCTTGTGGAGAATTCCCAAACTTGCGTAAGCTTTCTATTCAATATTGTCCCAAGCTGTTAGGGAAGTTACCAAACCACCTTCCTTCACTAAAAAAAGTTTTGATAAGTGGATGCCAAGGGTTGGTGGTTTCAATTTCAAGCTTTCCGGAGCTCTGTGAGCTAGAAATTGAGGGATCGAGAGGGGTGGTGCGCAGGAATAAGGTTGACTTCAGCTCACTAAACTCCATGTCTCTTTCAACAATTTCAGAATTCAGATGTCCAATAGAAGGGTTTATTCTGGATGTAAAAGATCTAGCTATTGGGAATTGTGAGGAGTTGATGGCTTTGTGGTCAAATGATGTGCGATTACTACAAACCCTCCCCTGTCTACGTGTTTTGAGGATTTGCAACTGGCCGAAACTAGTTTCTTTGGTGGCAGAAGAAGTAAAAGAGCAGCTACAATTGGGTTTGCCTTCCACATTGAGAAAACTTATTATTTCTCATTGCAACGGCATGGAATCTTTACCCAAGGCAATGATGTACAACTACACAATTGTTCAACATATTGAGATTAGTAAATGTGATTCGTTGATGAACTTTGCAACTGGCCAACTACCTTCAACTCTAAAGGGGCTAAAGATAAGTGAATGCAAGAATATGCTGATTTTGCTGGATGGGGATGATACCAACAGTTATAGTAGCAGCACATCTCTTCTTGAGTACTTGATTATTTTGGATTGTCCATCCCTCAAATCCTTAATCCCAAGCGGAGAATTACCTGCAGCACTTAAACACCTCAGGATTAGTTCTTGTGCAGAGTTGGAATCAATAGCAAAGAGCTTCCATCACAACTCGTCTCTTGAGAGCATTTGGATCTGTGATTGCGAATACCTTAAATTGTTACCCATGGGCATACACACCCTCTGCTTTCTAGACAAGGTTGAAATTCATAGTTGCCCAACTTTTGTTTCCTTCCCAGACGGAGGGTTGCTCCCTGGCAACCTTAGAGTGCTGATGATTTCCAATTGTGAGAAAATGCAGGTCCTACTCAAGTGCATACACAACATCACCTCTCTTCAAGAATTGAGAATTTGGAAATGTCCAAGCGTTGTATCCTTTCCAGATGAAGGTTTTCCCACCAACCTAACATCACTTGAAATTTGTGATTGCAACATCACTGAGGCCTTGCTTAAGTGGGGGTTGCACAAGCTTACCTTTCTTCAACAACTTAAAATTAGTGGTGGGTGTCCAGATTTGGTGTCCTTTCCAGAGATGATGTTGCCTGCCTCTCTAACCACAATTACCATCATAAATTTGCCTAATTTAAAATGCTTATCTTCCAAAGGCTTTCGAGACCTCGTCTCTCTTACAACACTGAGAATCTGTCGGTGCCCCAATCTCGTGTCTTTTCCAGAAAATGGCTTGTCTTCTTCACTCTTGGATCTTCGAATCGATTGCTGCAAAAAGCTTACATCCTTTCCAGATGATGGCCTGCCTTCGTCACTCCAGACACTTTCTATTTGGCATTGTTCTGTGTTGAAAGAACGCTGCAAGAAAGATGAAGGACAAGAATGGTTCAAGATAGCCCACATCCCTTGCGTTTTGATTGATGGCGTTCATCTATGACCCAGAAAAAGGACAATAAGGAATCCTAGTTTTATTTAGAAACTTTGCAAGTGTCAAAAAATATATACAAAGGCCAATTTATTGCCACATCACTTCTTTTGCTTCGGCCTCTTCCTTGATTTCTGTTGGGGGAGACTCATGGCATCCCCCTGGAAGTGGCGGAATTGCTTCTCAAGAAGAGGCTCCTCTGAAGTAAGTAATTAAAGGTTAATACACTGATATGCGTATTTGCTTTTCTATTCTCTGTATCTTAATACTCTCAAGATATTAACTGAACAAACTGCAATCATATTGTTCAGGAGGCCTTTGAACTAAAGCAGCAACAGCCAACAGGAGAACCAGGTCCAACAGAACATGCTTGCTAAGTAACCCATCATCCTACAGAATTTTGCTTTTAATCTCTAGAAGTGAAATGAATAATAAAATAGAGTTTATGTTTGCCTAAGAAACAATTTGGGTGTTTTGAAACTTGGGTTTGTATCGGTTGTCTTGTTAGTTAAGTAGAGTTTCTTGTAGTTTGAATGTTTGCTTGGGAGAGATCCTGTTCTTCTTATTTCTTGCTGCCATTCTTGTTGGTTTGCTGTTGGGGTTGGCTATTCGTGTTTGGTTTGCATGACGGCCTCGTGATGTTTGTTATAATGTCGAAGTGACCAACTGCGAGAGAAGGCCCCTGAACATTTGAGTTTCTCATTACCAATAGGCCCATTGCTGGCGATAACAGATTCAACAAATCACTGGGACCCCCAAAAGAGGTATCCAACAGAATTTTGATCCTTTGATAATGTTGGCATCTGCACAGTGATCGTAGCCGTGCTATGGACAGTTTATAATGGCTATCATATTCAATAAGTGGATTGATAATATTCAATTTGCAGTATCTGATTATGAAGACAGTGCCTTTGTAGACCTCACAAAGAAGAAGAGGAAACCTGGTACCTGTAAGTTCAACACTTCTGTTATAAATACCAAACCAGGAGCATATATACATTTTGTCCAATAATTTGTCATTACATCCTTGTAGGTGCAACCAAAGTTTTCAATGATGAAAATGCTGATCCTGGAGAGGATATTGATGGTAATATTGTCCTCATTTTCTGGTTTTTTCATTTTACAAAATGGTAGTTAATTCTATTGCAATGAAATAACTATATTCATCTAGTTATGTTTATATCATTATGTTTCGAACCACATAGGTAAGGATGAAGAAGGGGAAGAGATTACCTTAATGCAGCATCCCAGGAACAAACTGACCAATATTATTATTATAAAGAGGTATGGTTTACGTACCACTCATGCAATTTTTGTTTTTTTCTTGGGATGTTGTGCATTCAAATAAACAGAAAGTTTTAGACCCTGTCTGGGAATTGGTTTCTTAAGAATGTTGGGAAAAATTTTTGAAAACATATTTTGGTTTTCCAAAATAAAAAATAAATTAAAAAAAAAAAGAAAAAAAAAAAAGAAAAGAAAAGAAAACAAGAATGACAGAAAACACCTAGGAAGTAAGTGCACGATAACCTGTCATTCCTTCAAACCTTAAGTATCGATCAGCATGTTGTGTGTCACTCTATTTGCTCTGTTCACTTTTAGGATACCTGGCCCCTGGTAATGGTCTAATTCATCTCCTCTAATTCACTTTTAGGACACCTGGCCTCTCTCTCTTCTTTCTTGCTTCCCTGCTCCTCCCCATCTACCATCACCCATTCCAAGTAGGCAACTTCTCTCTTCCGCATGCAGTCATCTTCTGGACGCACAACCAAACGGGCTACCAGATCAGCAAAGCAAATATCAAGGTAATCTATTTGTGAATATTGTGAAATTTATGCTAGTCAATACTGCTCATCTGCATGGTTAGCAATTTTTTTCTTCTCATTATTATCTCACGCATAGTCATGGTACCATCGATTTAGTTCTATTGTTATTTTTCTCTGTAAATTGTGGTTCTTGATCGAAATGTTTTCTGTTTATGTTGTTTCTTGCTAGCTCAAGAAGTTATGTGGTTCCATAAGATAGATATCATATGGCTACATGATTAGGATGCACACAAAAAGTGAATGACAACAAGTTATTGCATTATTCTAAGTTATGAAATTATTCAGTTTTGCTTGTGAAGTGCACAATGTGGTTCCATGTCCTTGATTGGTTGTTTCTAGTTATAACATGTCAAGTCAATAAAGAAGTAGCATGGATCAAGCAAGATTGTTGATAATGTAGATTCTGCCTATGCTTCCATATAAAAGTTTGGGTTGCTTTATTGTATATATGCAATAAAACATGTGTGTTTGTGTATAGATCAGAGATCAGAGGGGTGTGAGTGGTCAGCTGACATTTTGTGGTTTTTGTTTCCTCTATATTTGCACCAATGTATTTGATTGGCAATTAGTGAACTTTTGGTTCTTTTCCTCTTCAAGAATACTTTCTATTTAAGAAAGCTTAACTGGTGGAAATTGCTCTTCACTGCTAGAAAACACTTAACTCCTTGCCTTCTCTCCCACCTGCAGCATATTTATGGCGATTTATGAGGTTTGGATTTTGCTCAAACTTCTAGAAAACTCGATATCGCACTCTCAAGGTAGAGAGAGCATGAAGAGATGAAAGATGCTGACATTGTAAGCTTACTAAAATGGTTTACTAGATTCTCTTGAACTAGATCATCATCCTTATTTTGAGGCAAGCATGATGTACTGGAGATTGCAGCAATAGGCAGAGGAGTTGGCAAATGTTTTGTTGCTTTTCGTGTAAGATAGAGCCCTGCTGTTAACAAATGTATACTTTGTTTTAGGTGGTTGGTTTTAAAAATACTTTGCATTTATTATTGTTTCTCTCATTTCTTTTGTATAGAATGATAGGCCTGTGGTTGAGGTTAAGGAGAGCTGTTGGTTAACCATCCCACACAAATTTTCTTTCAATCTCCAGAAGTGAAACAAATGATTACAGTATAGTTTGTGTTTGCCCTTTAGGTTGCTGTCTGATTGTTGATGTTGGACATGTACAGATCCTCTTGCTCTTAATTATTTCTTGCTGCCATTTTTGTTGGTTTGTTGTTGGGGTTTGCCACTCTTGTTTGGTTTGCTGTTGGGTTTAATTATTATATCTTTTCTTCTTCTCCTATGATTTAATTTCTCATTATAACATTATTTTACATATTTACAGTTGTCGAGTAAAAGGCATTTTGAAGAAAGGAATTGAGGAGACGTGTGCAAATTAATTCTGAAGAATTAGAAACAACGCTAATTTTGAATTTTGTACATCTTGTGGCTAAAGGAACAATTGTCATTTGGTGTTTACTTTAGGTTTTTGTTAAGGAAGCAATGCTGCTGCTATGAGTTGCTTCCAAGTTGTAACGTACTAAACATTGTGTATTATTTTATTGGATTGAGTTAAAATGTCGTTTGATTGTATTTGTTGGTAATATAATGATGTGGGGGTAATTATACTACAAAAAAAATGGTCATTAGCAACAACCCAAAGTCGCAGCTAATGAGCAAAAAGTGGCTACTATTTACAAATAGTGGCGACATGTGGCCGATAGTAATTGAACACTAATCCCAAATAGCGGCGACTTAAAAAGTCGCCGCTAATATATATATATATTGTGTGGCAAAAAGAGCTTTGAAATAATCTTAGGGTCGCCACTATTGGTATATCATTACCAGCAACCCTTAGAGTCGTCGCTAATGGTATCATTAGCGGCGACTTTGAGGTTGCCGCTAATGATGTTAGAAAAATAATGACAACTATGAACTAAACATGACACATGATGCTTGTACCCTCTAAACATATTAACCAAGAAAATGACGCCTGTACCCTCTAAACATATTAACTTTATTAGTTTGAAGTGAGGGAAAAAGTGGAAGAAAAAAAATTTAAAATGGAATGTGACTTGCACATGACCGTTGACCGTCAATTTCAACCCATTTGACTGACGGAAGAGAGCTTTTTGTGATAAGATAGTAGTTTGATAAAGTCAAGTGTCGTAGTTGATAGTTCATAAAAGGAAAGTGCCAATGCGCTGTAATTTATTGAGGTAAAAGATAATTACTTGTAATGATGTGATTTTTTATTAGGAAGACGAAGATAATAAAGGACAAAAAAATAATTCAGGACCTTTGCATAGTAAACGACAAAAAAAAAAATTCACAACCTTTGCACAATAAACAACATAAAAAATAATGTCGTTTACTACGCAAATTAAAAGACACGAACTTATTTACGTCCTTTCATCTTGAAACGACGTAAATAGGCAATTTTTTTTGGGGTTGTGATTGAGAGCACACGGTGTGCTTAGCACGCCGTGCCTTCAAAATTTTTTTTTGAATATTTTAATGCCAAAAAAAAAAAATTTGAGCACGCTGGCGTGCGATTTTACTTCACCCTTTTTTTTGTCTCAACATAAATCGATCGGCATCGTTTTTTACTTAATTCACGTTTATTTATACAACATAGTAAAATTGCTGTTTTTGTTGTGAAATGAGCCCCCACAGGGTGGAGACTTTTTCCAAAGGATGTTGAGAATTTTGGGAATTGTGATTTAAAAAGGTGTGATTTTTTTTTTTTTTTTTTTTTTTTTAACATAGTGGTTTTAAAATGTGTAAAAATGTAGTTAAATGTTTTGATAAAATTGTAATTTGGCCTTTAAAATTGTATTTTTAAAAATACTTAATTACATGTGATTAAAAAACATAAATTTTTTACATTTTTAAATCATAATTTTTTAAAAATACAATTTTAGACAATTAATTTTTTTACGATTTAATTTAAAATTGTACTTTTTGTTAATAAAATAACAATATCAAACAATCCGTAAGCAAAAGCACATTGTGTGTTTTTGTGGCCCAAAATTCAAAGGAAACAAAACCAAAAGTGATAGATAGGGATCGTTGTTATTGAATGTCAAATCAAGCCACGTTGGTAACACTCAGTCAGGATTTAAGAAGAATCTCACGGCTCTAGACTTTCACATTTAAAGGTAACAATCACGGTTGTCATTGTCAACACTCACTCATAAAAATAAATAATTCAACAGAGTTGTCCCCATTGAAATAAAAAACTTTTCAAATATCCACAAATCCCATGATAGGTAAGAAAATTGGAATGAAAAACTATTGGGAAATATTGCTATGCGCTTTTCTTTTTCTTTTTTTGGTGCTATTGGTCTTTGGTGGATTTTTTTTTTTTAAAAAAAAGAAAGGTTAGGTGCTCTTTAAATATTCTTCTTTCTATGTGGGTATTATTTTGTTAAAATAAAGTGAGAGAAATAAGGAAAGTTTTTTTTTAATTTTTTTAAAAAATAATATTCACATAAGATTAGGAGAACACCAACAAAGCACTAGCATTTTTCTTTTCTAAAAATCAAGTCAGAGAAATAAGGAAAGTTTTTATTTTTGTTTAAACCGTATCTACTTAGGACTGGGAGAACACTAAAAACATACCATAAAAACAAAGTTTTTAGGATTACATTTTTAGAAAAACTGTAATTTGAAAATGTAAACAATATACGTTTTTTCAAATCGCTGATAAGAATGTGTGATAAGAATGTGTTTTTTTTTTTTAAAAATATATATATATATATGTGTGGAGGTGAGCTCCTTTGATATTGTTGTACTAGGAGGAAGAATAAATGTGTGGAGGTGAGCTCTTCTTCTTGCTTCACCACAACTTAACGTCGTGGAAGTTAAGGTAATAGATGGACGCGTAGACCAAAAACAAAACATGATTCGCATGTACATGAACCTGTCCAGATTGATTTGTAATTTTTTTGTTTTTTGAGTGAGTTTGATTTGAACCAAGGAAGCATAATAGCCAGATGTGTGGAGGTGAGCTAATAATTAATGGGTAGTTCAACCAGAGAAAAATCAAAGACACCTTTTAATTTTAGAAAAATTCAAAAGAAAAGGCGCTGCCTTAATAATTAAACCCATTTTTTGAAATATATGATGACTTTCAAAACTTTTGAATCTGAAATATATATAGTTTATAGTTTATATTTTATATTTTAATTTTATAACATATATAGTTGTAGTTACCTAAAATTATGGAGAATAATAACTGTAATTACTTGAGATTATGAAAACACGTCAAATACAACTAAACAAATTAACGTTACGCGTGACAAAATAAATTGTAAGTAATATTTATATATTTTAAATGTTAATTAAATTTTGTTGAATTATTTATTTATTGCGTTAGTTATATTTTTTAATATTTTAATTAATTTTTGTTCAACTTTTTTTTATTCAGAACAAAAAATTCTTTAACATCCTTAACCAAAATTCTGACTTTGCTACTGTCTAAATTAAATCTGGGATAAATTATATCAATTTCGAAGTTGTTTTAAGTTAAAAAATTAGTTTATTAATGACCTTTTGAAGCCTAATAGTAGTATTACTTTTCCTTCCTTCTAAAAGTAAGCCTAATAGCTCGACCACCACAGGTTGGGAATATTGGTCTCACCTAGCCATTACCACGTGAAACATGGGGAGAAAGGTCAAAAATAAAGATTAACGGTTGGTTTGAGTTTACAATTTTAAAAAGTACCATTTAAAAATAATAATTTTAAAATATTCATGATTTTTTAAAGCGTGGTTAGATCTTTAAAATCAAAGATATTTTTAATTTTAGAAATAGTCATAGTTGATTTTTCTATTTAATTTAAATCTCTTCAATCTATACGTCAAAAATAAAAAAATAAAAAAATTTATATATGTTCATTGATTATGTAGAGAAATTGAACTCCAAAGTCTTTCACAATCCTTGAACATGAGGGTGTTTGATGCTGGATGGGGCATCCAAAGGATCATGGCTTGATGGAGCATCTAAAGGATTGCAGTGAGGATTGTCAAGGTCCCCCCTCCTACCTTTCAAAATTTCTTCTTAGCTTTGGTGTAATTTCTCTCTAGGCCTTAGTTGCCCACTGATGCAGCGTAGGATTGTGGTGAACAAGAAAAACAGCAAGTAAAAGAGATAAATATTTCTAAGATTGTGAGACTATCACAATAATCAAAGAAATCTTCTTAAAAACTATAGATTCTATTTATGATTTAAGGAAAAACACAAAGAAACTCAACTCTGAGTAATTCTTATTAAACAAACTCAATAATAATCATAAACTGAATTATTAAAGGCTATAAGCATATATTTATAGCCCAAGACTCCTAACCCTAAATAACAAGAAATAAAGTTGGTTTAGAAGTTTATGAAAGAAGACTAAACTAAATAAAAGACTAACAAAGAAACCTAATTCAAATAAAAACTAAAAGATAAGATAGAGTAAACGACTAACAAAGAAACCTAATGAAAGACTAAAAGATAAGATAAGATAAGCCTTGAATTCCAATCTACATCATCCTCCTGAGGTTGGAGAGAATTCGCCTTCGAATTCGGACTGTCTTTTCCACGGTCCTTCGGATGTCCAATCAACTCATTCCACTCGCCCTTCCTCAAGATCAAAACAAGGCAACATCCCAAAATAAACGTGACGCTTCTCATCATCGAAATACCTTGATAGTTGTCATGAAAGCCCCACACACCGCTTGGCAATACTTTAGATTTGCTCTTCTTCTCTCATTCTTTCTCCCTCTCATGTGCCATGAAGATACTCTAGGACGAGTCAACCATTGTTTCCTTTGTGAACATATAATTTTGCTCTTCCGCATAAAACTCACCATAATCTTCATTAGGAGAATTTAAAATATCCTCAACACCAAGGAAATCAACATAATCAACCTCTTCACCATTAAAATTAGACACTTCACCTGAGAGGTCTTCATTAACCTCTTCATAATTGTCGATGTCACCTGTGGGCTCTTCTTCTTCCAATTGATCATCTTCGAGGTAGAGGCCGCCAAACATGGGAGAAAAATCATCTTCTTTGTACTCTTCCTCTTGGTCATCTTCTTCGGGCTCCTCATCATAGGTTGGTGGTGAGTCCCAATCCCCAATTCCTTGCGAAGGATCTTCAACATCTTCATGTCTGAAATCTTCATCAATGAACTCGGATTCTTGAAATTCTTCATCCACAGATTCCTTTCCCTCCTCCATAGAATATGGATTCGGTTTATGGATTTGTGGTTGGCAAGTAGAGGTCCAATTGGCATGTCGTTGACTCTTCACCTCACTCCATGTTTCCCTAAATACCTCTTTTTTGTAGGAATTTTTTATTTTCTTTGTCACAGCTATAGACCCTTGTCTCCAATTTTGTGACTTTTGACCTGTGGTACAACTATGGAGCAAGAAAGCGATGCGCATATGTTTCAATAGTTTCTCCCAACTATTGATCTTCAATTTTCCTTCCCGCTTCCTAGTTCTCTTCAGTTGTTGCCACCACGCACCAACTCTTCCCTGGAATGTATGTACCACCAAAGAGACTTGTTGTTCATCGGGCACCCCGTTGAATTCAAAAACCTCTTCAACAGCCAACACCCAATCCAAAAATTCGTCGGGTTCTAGATCCTCGTCAAATTTCAGAATTTTGAGTTCGAATCTACTTACCCGCCGATTGGCATGAGCTTGTGCAAGGTGCTAACGTCCGTGAATTCGGCGCTCCACAAACGGGCTTCTAGATCCATTCCCATGTTGACCACACAAGTTGGATAATTAGGTAGTGAGGTTTTCAATTTGATCTCTCATAGCCCTGAATTGATCCTTCGTGTGTTGCCAAGGTTCAGCGATAGATTTGCCTTCCGCCTCCACGAATAGCAATTTTGGTTGGCGACGACAATTGTTTGGCCCACCACTCATGTGCCTCAAACGAATCGCCGGTTGCTCCTTACATGCTGTCTCCGTACGCACATACACATCGTTCATGTCTGCAAAGCGGTTGCTTCTCTCCATTCATGGAAAGTGACTGAGCTCTGATACCAACTGATGCAGCGTAGGATTGTGGTGAACAAGAAAAACAGCAAGTAAAAGGGATAAATATTTCTAAGATTGTGAGACTATCACAAGAATCAAAGAAATCTTCTTAAAAACTATAGATTCTATCTATGGTTTAAGGAAAAACACAAAGAAACTCAACTCTGAGTAATTCTTATTAAACAAACTCAATAATAATCATAAACTGAATTATTAAAGGCTATAAGCATATATTTATAGCCCAAGACTCATAACCCTAAATAACAATGAAATAAAGTTGGTTTAGAAGTTTATGAAAGAAGACTAAACTAAATAAAAGACTAACAAAGAAACCTAATTCAAATAAAGACTAAAAGATAAGATAGAGTAAACGACTAACAAAGAAACCTAATAAAAAACTAAAAGATAAGATAAGATAAGCCTTGAATTCCAATCTACATCACCCACCCTCAAAACTTCATTAGGGGGAAAAGTTGTCCACCCATTTCCCTCCGAATTTTTATTTTTATTTATTTATTTTGTCTTCAATACGCGCCGTTTAACTAAGTTCAGATTTGTGAAACACTCACTTAAAAAGTAGGGATAAATATAAAATCGATCATTGTGGTTAACCTAAATTACAAATCACTCAATATGGTATAAAAAATAATTTATAGGCCCATGTAGTTGGCCTCAATTACAAATAACTCTATTTGGCATAAAAAATTTTTATATGTTCTCAAGATATACCAAAATAACAGTTTACTTCCTAAAATCAATTTTAATTAAGTAACTTAATAAAATCTGTCACTTTGCTACTTCATACCCAATAAAAACGTAACACATATTATTATTAATTTTTTACTTTAAAAAATGACACTTATGATTTTCACATCATTTTACGATGTCAGCTAAGATTATACATCAGCGCTCACTGCGCGTCATACAGTTACAGTAAATTAACATAATCTCTTATATCGCCAAAATTTTACCCTATATGTAACCCTCCTTCATCTTCATCGTCATCAGCCGCTTCACCAAATGCGATCGTCAAATTATCGTAAAATGTTAAATGCTCCCAAATCGTTGCGATGAAGATGAAAATGAGGGAGGGTTACGCATGGAGTAAAATTTTAGGGATGGAAAAGATTAGGTTAATTTACTATAACAGTATGATGTGACAAAATAACGGATTCTGTAAGTTAATTAACGGAAATTGATTTTAGGGAGTAAAATGTTATTTTGGCTTACCTTGAAGACCTATAAATTATTTTTTATACCACATGGAGTGATTTAAAATTTATCCCAACTACATAGACCTATAAATTGTTTGTTATACCACAAATAGTGATTTGTAATTTAGGCCAACTACAAAGACAAATTTTGCATTTCTGCCTAAAAAGTAACCGAAACCTTTAACTTTGATTGCATGGGCGCCAACTTTATAATTAAACCCATTTTTTGAAATCTATGAAGACTTTTAAAACTCTTGAGGCTAATTTGCAAAAGATAAATACTAAAGGTCAATATTTTTCTCATATTTGACACATATTTTCTTACAATCAACCATTAGATTTGTGGACTTATATGAACTCTACATAAATCAATGGTTGACCTCACAAATCTAATGATTGATATATTGAATTTATAAGAGAATATGATAAAAATATGAAAAACCTATTAACCCCTAGCATTTTTCTTTGCAAAATGATGGGTGCAACACACCAAAAAAAAAAAAAAAAATTGATTGCTTTAGTAAAAGAGATATAATTGATGTCAATATTTTGCTCATATTTTCTCCATATCATGTAATAAATCAACCATTAGATTTGAGGATTTATGTGGACCCCACATAAGTCAATAATATACCCCATAAATTTAATGGTTCATCTATTAAATTTGTATAAGAATGTGAGAAAATTGCTTTATTGTGAGTGTACGTACAACTCAAGAAGAAACAAGGCGCATCCATGTCATGTATGTGTGTGTGTTTTATTTTATTTTATTTATAAATAAATTATTGAATGTTGATGTACAAGATAAGTCTCACCCCAATTTTAGGCCCCGTTTGGTTTACAAAATATGTATTCCATTAGGAGAATGAATAGGTATTATTGGGAATAGAAGATGTTGGAATTGAATAATTATTGCATTCTTTAGTTTGGTAGCAACACATATTTCATAATTGGAATTGAACCAAAATTATTAAAAAGCCCATATGATTTCTAATTTTTACAAAACTCTTTTTTTTTAAAAAAAAATAAAAAATAGTTGAAGGTGTGGGTGGCCAACCACCCCAATGGGTGGCTAGCCACCCACAATAGGCATTGTGGCCATCCTGAAAGGGCCTCACTGTGGCCTTCTAGGGGTGGCTATGGGGGGGGGGGGGGGCCTAGCCACCCCTATTCACATCGAGGGAGGTCACGGGTACCCCTGATGGAAGGCCACCCTCGATGGCACTGTGGGTGGCCGCACAACCCCCAAAAGGCCACAACAAGGCCCTGTGGTTTTTGTGGTGCGCGCAGCCACCCCAGTGCCTGCTGTGGCCGGCCACCCACAAGATATATTTTATTTTTTTAGTTTTTAAGTTTGAGAGAATTTTTTTTTTAAAAAAAAAAATGGTTTTTTTTGGAAAACCTTGTCCATTTCCTAAAGAATAGCTATTCTTCTGCGTAAATGATTAGTTATTCCTATATAAATAACTATTCTTAAGAATAGGACTATACCAAACAAAAGAATGACTATTCCAAAAATAAAACAGGCCCCTAATGTTTGATTTCAAATGTAACTTAGGCTTAAACTACATTTAGTGCTTTTTTTTTTTCTTTTTTTTTTTTTTTATTTTCTTTTCTTTTTCGGCTTTGAGTGTTATTTGACAAATCAAAGTAAAAGAATTTGTCAAATAGGAATAGTCATTCCTATTTGACTATTACTTTGGGTGTTATTTGACTATTTACAAATTCTATTACTTTGAGTGTTATTTGACAAATCAAAGTAATAGAATTTGTCAAATAGGAATAGAATTTGTCAAATATGAATAGTCATTCAATCGTTCAAATCAATTTCTTCCTAAACTTTTATATTGATTAAGATTTTATATTTAAATTAATTGTTTCTTTTATATATATATATATTGTTTCATATTTTAATTGTTTAAAATATATAATTATAGTTGCACGAGATTCTTGAACCCCTAACAAAAATCCTGACTCCACCATTGTCTAAATTATACCCGGAATAAAATTATCTCAATTTTGAAGTGGTTTTAATTTATATCTATTTTTTAGTTAAAGTGAAATCTCAATCTTTCACCACCAAGGTGGTAGTCGAGATGGTAAAGCAGCCGGGTAAATCCCCCCCTCCAGGGGCACGAGTTCGAACCCGCTTGCGGTAGTAGTGCGTGCTCAACACTGGGCTTTACCAACTCGCACCTTTGTGGGGTTTTGGTGACGGGCTCGCCGCTTAGGCAGTAGCTATGGCTCAAACCGGACATTCCATGGCGAGGGGGGGCCCCTATGGTCACGCCCAGGGGGGGAAATCTACACTGGTCGCCCCTCCCCCCTCTTTAAATTAGAAAAAAAAAAAAATCTCAATCTTTCATTCATTCATTCTAAAAATCAAAGATTACAAACAATCGGAGCATACATCAGCATGAAAAAAATTAGGATACTCCTCCACTCAAATTTTCTCATTAGATGTTTAGAGTGTCTTTGTTGCCAAAACATGTGCCGCCATATTCGCTTCCCTCTAAGTGTATACTACCCTCTAAGTGTTGAGACTATGCAAGACAATTTTTTTCTTCCTCAATAAAATTTTCATACCACTGCCACAATTATTCATACCCCTAAGTGTTGAGAACACTAAGAAAATATCATGAAAACAAATTTTTTGGGATTACATTTAAAAAAAAAAAAAACTGTAATTTGAAAACGTAAACAGTATACTTTTTTCAAATCGCTGATAAGAATGTGTTTTTTTTTTTTTTTTTAAAAAAAAGGTGTGGAGGTGAGTTCCTTTGATACTGTTGTACTAGGAGGAAGAATAAATGTGTGGAGTTGAGCTCCTTTGATACTGTTGTACACTGTTGTACTAGGAGGAAGAATGAATGTGTGGAGTTGAGCTCCTTTGATACTGTTGTACTAGGAGGAAGAATTAAAAAAAAAAAAAAAAAAAAAAGTGTAGAGGTGAGCTCCTTTGATACTGTTGTACTAGGATAAATGTGTGGAGGTGAGCTCTTCTTCTTGCTTCACCACAACTTAACGTCGTGGAAGTCAAGGTAATAGATGGACGCGTAGACCAAAAACAAAACATGATTCACATGTACATTAACCTGTCCAGATTGATTTGTAATTTTTTTGTTTTTTGAGTGACTTTGATTTGAACCAAGGAAGCATAATAGCCAGATGTGTGGAGGTGAGCTAATAATTAATGGGTAGTTCAACCAGAGAAAAATCAAAAATACCTTTTAATTTTAGAAAAATTCAAAAGAATAGGCGCTGCCTTAATAATTAAACCCATTTTTTTTGAAATATATGATGACTTTCAAAACTTTTGAATCTGAAATATATATAGTTTATAGCTTGTAGTTTATATTTTATATTTTAATTTTATAACATATATAGTTGTAGTTACCTGAAATTATGGAGAGCAATAACTGTAGTTACTTGAAATTATGAAAATACGTCAAACACAACTAAACAAATTAACGTTACGCGTGACAAAATAAATTGTAAGTTATATTTATATATTTTAAATGCTAAATAAATTTTGTTGAATTATTTATTTGTTGCGTTAGTTATATTTTTTAATATTTTAATTAATTTTTGTTCAACTTTTTTTTATTCAGAACAAAAAATTCTTTAACATCCTTAACCAAAATTCTGACTTTACTACTGTCTAAATTAAATCTGGAATAAAATTATATCAATTTCGAAGTTGTTTTAAGTTAAAATTAGTTTATTAATGACCTTAATAGCTCGACCACCATAGGTTGGGAATATTGGTCTCACCCAGCCATTACCACGTGAAACATGGGGAGAAAGGTCAAAAATACTCTCATTAAAGATTAACGGTTGGTTTGAGATTATAATTTTAAAAAGTGCCATTTAAAAATAATAATTTTCAAATATTCATAATTTTTATAAACGTGGTTAGACCTTTAAAATCAAAGATATTTTTAATTTTAGAAATAGTCATAGTTGATTTTTCTATTTAATTTAAATCTCTTCAATCTATACCTCAAAAAATAAAAAATAAAAAATAAATCTATATATGTTCATTGATTATGTAGAGAACCTGAACTCCAAAGTCTTTCACATTCCTTCAATATGATGGTGTTTGATGCAGGATGGATGGGGGATCCAAAGGATCGTGGCTTGATGGAGCATCCAAAGGATTGCAGTGAGGATTGTCAGAGTTTCAAATTTTGCATTTCACAACGTCACGCTGCGCGCGTTAGTGTTTGACATGCCCAGTTGTAACACTAGATGAAGGGGTATTTCAACAAACGTTTCATTTAAAGCTGAATTTGGAAGAGGAGGTGATACTATTAACTTCTGAAAGATAGTAATCCTAAATTGATATTTTTTTACATTTTAAGAATATAATTATAAAAGTTATGAAATATTAAGTATGGTAATTAAGTGAAGTTTTCCCTATCAATTTCATTCAGGGGCATACATGAAATATTTGGGATGGTAATTAATGGTTTTTTAAATTGGTGACGTGTTAATATCTAACATATCACTAAAAAAGTTAGTGGCTTAACACGTCACCAAGATGACGTTTGAAAAAACAGTACAATGTAGATACATCACTATTTTTTTTTTTTTGGTAATGATCCTACTGTTACCACGTGAAACACGGCCGGGAGAATGGTCAAAAAAAAAACTTATTTAGCAGATTAAAAAAAATATATTATTAACTTGAAATCCAATATTTTAACTTGCAGAAAACGCATTAAAATATGGTAATTCTCAATATTAACATGCCTTGAAGAGGTGCTTTGATATTGTTTGGGATTTATGATTGTGTTAATAGTTATAATGATGCAAGTATTTTTTATGTAAATTTATCATCACATGCTGTATATTCGTTCTAGGATGACCCGAGGGTTAAGGTAGGTTCATTTGGGATTGTAGTTTCAATAAATGTGATTTTAAAAATTATGTTTTTAAAATCGCTACTTTTTAAAATCACAAAAGCATTTGATAAAACATATTAAAAAGTATTTTTTTATCAAATATTTGTTATGCGAAATCGTGATTTTAGTTTAAATTTGCACATTTTTTAAATAAGCACCTTTAGCTTGCTTATAAAAATTGCATATTGTTTTTGCTATTTTAAATTAAGTGTTTTTAAAATCGTAATGCCAAACGCTTACATTTTGCGAAATCTTTTAAAACGTATATTATTCTTGCAAAATTGCAAATTCAAGTGCACCCTTAATATTAATTAAATGATTAAATTCACGTAAAAAAAAAAAAAAAAAACCGAAGGAGACCAAAGAATAAAATGGCATGTAGAGCATGAGGTGCTTGTTGCATACATGGTTGTAATAGGCCCACTGGAAATGTCTCAGAGAATTATGTTTTCTCTTTCTGTATTATTGTGCAAATCACAATCACATTTCTCCCTGTGGGACACGTATTGTTGTTGCTTAGTGAGCTTTCGTGCTCATATAAAGCAGCGAGAAAAATTGGTTTTTTTATTTTTTATTTTTTGAAAGGAAATTTTTTTTGTCTCATTAATTGAAGAAGGATCACGAGCATAACACTCTTAGATTACATAGTTAAAAGCCCTGAGAAAATCATGGCCGAAGCTACGACTTACGAGATTACAAGCCATATATGCATATATAAAAATTAAATATTCAAGACCTATTTATAACATCAATACCAGTTGTAACACCAGATCAAGGAGTATTTCAACAAACGTTTCATTTAACGCTGAATTTGGAAGAGGCGGTGATGTTGCTAACTTCTGAAAGATAGTAATTCTAAATTGATACTTTTTAACATTTTAAGGGTATGATTACAAAAGCAGATGTGATTATTTGTAATATCTGCAGCCACATCCGCAAAATGCGGATATCACTTTTAGATATCCGCATCGGTATTGGTAACCTCATCATGTTTTTATTAACCACATCCACGCGCTTCTTTAGATCTCTATTAGGCTCATTCTAAACGATTATGAAAATAATTTTGACCCCTTTTTAGTGTTTTGGACTTGTTTTAATTTTCCTTTAAGCCCTAATGTTTTGAACTACATTGATTTTACATTACTTTTGCATTTTTGCCCAAGTGAATAAGGGAATTGTGAAGAAAAAAATATAAAACAATGTAAACACAAGGTATACCTAATTCGTTGAAATATATATATATATAAAGAGTATCTTAAAATTGCTATTCTCATCCACATATGAAGATAGTGGATAGTGGTTTTTAGAGCACTAGCAACACATGTCCTATATGTCATTTTCTTTTCTTATATTTAAGAAAAATTTCAAAAAAACCACAAAAACGCACCAACATTAAAAGCCTTATATTTAACCTAAATCAAGAGGTATCTACAGTGTTTTTCGATGTATTGGAAACACTATAGATACCCAATGCTTTATTAAATTATAAATAAATCATTCTCTCTCCTCTTTCATCTCTCTTTTACATATCCCAACAATTCTCTCTATTCTCTCATTGATTATAATGATAAAAAAAAGAAAAAAGTATTTAATTCATATAAAAAAAAAAAGAGAATATATTGTAAATATTTTTTTTATAGAGAATAAAAAAATAGTTTTATTCTCTAATTTTTTTTAATATATATATATATATATATATTTGAAAAACTGCTGCTAATACTGCTCACGTTGATATTCACACGTACAAATAACAGATAATTACAAATAACGAATCCGGACAATTAATATGGGCCCGGTCTATACCCCTAGTTTCTTAAGCTTGGAAAAATCAGAACCACATCTCATGTTGTCGTGTGAAGCACGAAGGAAGGAAAATGTCAGGTTAAGAATAGTCCAAGGATGGATTGGACATGGCGGATAACGTTTTTACTATTTTTTTAATAATTGTTGACGACAAGAAAATGAAACTGGTCTTCATGGGTTGTTTGCTAATGGGCTCAAAAAAAAAAAAAAAAAAAAAAAAGTTGTATATTGTTGAACTCAAATTCAACTCTAATATTTTTATTTTTTATATTACAGAAATTACATTTTATTATTATTTAAATAAAAAATAATAATTACAAAACGCAGTGAATTTTTCCTTTTCAGTATTATTTATTTGAAAGAATATTTAAAGAATATCTAAATGGTATACGAAAAGAATAAAAAAAATTATTGTGAAATTTATTTAAATAAAAGAACGAAAAAATAGTCTGACTAACTAAATTTAAATAAAATTTAAGAAAAACAATTACTAGTACTTTAAAATTAGAATTTTTTTTTTATTTTTTATTTTTTATTTTTTTTATCAGAGTGTAGATCTCACTGTTAGTTGCTGTGAATCTAACTCCCTTGAAACTCCAGAGATTTGAAGTAGGGGTTGAAATGTATGTGGATTTGAAGTTCAATTTGTTTTATATCTTCTTTCTCCAACTCTTTGAATTCCGATCCAATTAAGTAATGCTTGTCAATTTTTTTCTGAAATCTGTCACATTCTATGAGGTGAGGATTTTCACAATATATGATGGGAAAGCATTTATAGTTTAGAAAATTAGAATGTTGCAATTGATCATTAAAAAAAAAAAAGAAAAATTGACATTTTCTACCGGTCTATACTATTGTTTCTACATTGAGCAATGTTACTATATTCATTTTATACATGTTGACATGACACCTTTTAAGTAGCTTCTTATCTAATTAAAAA
The DNA here is from genome assembly GCF_965113065.1 of Corylus avellana. Classification (NCBI taxonomy): domain Eukaryota; kingdom Viridiplantae; phylum Streptophyta; class Magnoliopsida; order Fagales; family Betulaceae; genus Corylus; species Corylus avellana. The sequence goes on from NC_142491.1 coordinate 3,131,258, forward strand.
AAAGTCACTTACAACATGAAAAGTATGGGTGTACATGTGGATGCAATTATTTACAATATTTGCAGCCACATCCGTAAAATGCGAATATCACTTTTAGATATCTGCATCTGCATTCGTATCATGTACATTTTTATTAACTGTATTTGTGCAGTTATTATCCGCTATTCGCATATTAGTTAATGGACATTTTTAGCCTATTTTAATCTTTTGGGTCTCTTTGGGTTTCTATTAGAGCTTATTTTAAACAATTTTAAAAATAATTTGGCTCGGTTTTTGATGTTTAGGGTCTAGTTTTAATTTTTTTTAAAGCCCTAATATTTCGATAATATATTAATTTTACATTACTTTTGCTTTTTGCCGAGCAACATAACCAAACAAACACAACAAAGACCAGCAACGAACACCAAAAAACATGGCTATCTATCTAAAAATACATAATCAGAGATACTTCAATAGTTGGTAAATCTCTTATTGAACATACCCATATACATTTACACGTACACTTTAGTCAATTTTGTTTTTTAATATATAAAATATGTTATATATAAATGGTATTACCCGCATCTGCATGCTCTAAAATTGCTATCTGCATCCACGTATACAGATAGTAACTTTTGTTAATTGCATCCGCATGTTCCCTCCTAATGCAAAGTTAGTTGATGTGGTAAATAGATATGAAGAGTAGCATTACTCTTCTACATTAATGAGAAAGGAAGTTCTATCATTCAAGAAATAGAGTATGTGCTACTAGGAATACTATGAGTTTTAAAACAAATTCCTTACAAACTGATTTGACAGTTCACGTGACACTCACCAAATTCCTTACGGCCGGTATGGGGTGGCTGAAACCACCCCCAGCCCCTTGGAGGTGGTCCGGCCACCCCAAATGCATCCGACCCCCCCCCCCCCCCCCCCCTTTTTTTTTGGCCTTTTGGGGATGGCCGGACCACGCCCTTGGCCATGGGGGTGGTCGAACCACCCCCATGGCCGGGGGTGGCTCCAGCCACCCCGATCTCTTTCTCCTTTTTTTTTTTTTTTTTTTTTAAGAAAAAAGAAATAATAATAATTTTAACGTTTTGGGTTGAGGTGTTTTTTTATTTTTTTATTTTAAGTTTTTTAATATTTTTTATTTTCTTTTTTTTTTTTAAAGAAAAAAATATATATAATTTTAGGTTATCATTAGTTAGGTGTGCGAAGTGTGAATGCTTTGAATCATTATTGAAAATTGTGTACGCTTTTTCTGCATATCTAGTCATGATACTGTAGCTGGAACAGTACCATTCCAGCTACAGTGTCGTTCCTCGCTGTTGGCAAACGGGGCCAATATATACCATACGGACAACTGGTTTCTACTATAAATTACACAACAAGTCTTGTATAATTTGCCATCGATCGATAAATCCCAACATCGCCAAACACCACAATGGAGATCCAAACAATTATAGGCATTGTAGCTTTGCTAGCAATCTTCACCCATGTCCTCTTGAGACTTGCATCTCACGGCAACAATGGTTCCCCCAAACTTACCGGAATTCCTGAGCCACCCGGTGCACTACCCTTCATAGGCCACCTCCTCGGTCTCGGCAGCCACGAGGATGACCCGGTTGCCCGAATTCTCGGCTCCATGGCCGACAAGTACGGCCCGCTCTTCTTGCTACGGATCGGCCTGCGCCGGCTCTTGGTGGTGAGCAGCAAGGAGATGGCGAAGGAATTCCTGGCCACCAACGACAAAGTTTTCGCCACCAGGGCGAGCATAACAGTTGGAAAACACATTGGTTACAACAATGCCATCTTTGCTCTTGCTCCTCACGGCCAATATTGGCGTGATGTGAGGAAGATGGCCAGTCATGAGCTCCTGTCGAACGACCGGCTGGAAACTCTAAAACATGTTCCAGATTCAGAAGTGGAGTCAATGATTAAGGAGTTGTTCAAGCTGTCGGAAGACAACAAGGTGGCAACAATCAGCGATATGTTTGAGCACATGGCATACAATATCATCCTCAGGAAGCTTGTCGGGAAGCGGTTTTCGGCCGCTGAGTACCGGGAGAAGAGCAGCGAGGCGGGCCGGATAAGGAGCGGCATCAGCGACGCCTTGTTTCTGAGTGGTATTTTTGTGTTGTCGGACGCCATTCCTTGTCTTGAGTGGATGGATTTTCAGGGGCATGTGGGTTCCATGAAAAGGGCTGCTAAGGAGATTGATTCGGTGCTTGATATTTGGCTCCAAGAACATCTCCACCAGAAAAAAATAGAGTGTAAAAGTAATGAGGATAGGGATTTCATGGATGTGATGCTATCAACCTTTGAGGAGGATGCTGTGATTTCTGGCCACACACGAGATACCATCATCAAGGCAACAACATTGGTAAGTTGTTCCTTCATTTCTTACTATTTGGTTTAGGTCGATAAATAAAGATTTTAAGTTTTTTTTTTTTTTTTTAAGAAAATATATATATATATTTCTTTTAAGATTTTTCTATCAATAGTACGATGTTATGCATTTCTTATGATTGTTAGTAAAAATTAAGCCCCAGCTGCACACCTAGTACTTATTCATCATTAGATGCCTTTGCTGTAATGTTAAATTCAATAGAATATTAATTAAATAATTAATCAGTTACGTTTTAGTAATCAAATCAAATCAAACATATATATTTTTTATTATGAGGCACGCAGGGAGCAGAGGCAGAATTAGAACATTTAACCGCTATTATAATGTCATGGACATAAATATTAAACATCATAGATTTCATTTCATTCCATTGACTATTTATAGTACAACCAAAAGATAAACTTGTTTTTTTTCTTTGGCGCACTTGAGGAGGCTGAGCCTCCCCAAGCCAAAGGGTGGTTTCACCCCTGGGTCAAAGTATAAATAAATAATATATTAAAATAGGGGGTTAAAGAATGAGTAAAAAATATATTAAGATTGAAAATTAAATTAATACATAAAAAATAAATTAGTATCAATTTTGTGTTAACCAATAAAAAAAGAAAAAAAGCAACAAAATAATTGTTTTCAATATATTTCATTTTGAACTCAAACAATTATCAAAATGGAACTCGACATTTTGAGATAATTAGTGATCAAATCAACCAAATTTCTATCATTTTAAATTGTTGAAACAATTAACAATCAAATCAACCATTTTCTATCGTATGTTGCCGAAGACAGATCGAGCATGATGGCTTGTTTAATTAACCGCTATTATAATGTCATGGAGATAAATATTATACATCATAGATTTCATTTCATTCCATTGACTATTTATGTACAATTAAAAGATAAACCTTCTTTTTTATTTTTTATTTTTTTATATTTTGCAGATTCTCATCCTAACAGGCTCAGGAAGCACAGCTGTGACTCTAACATGGGCAGTGACCCTACTCTTAAACCACCCAAAAGTCCTAAAGGCTGCCCAAGAAGAGCTAGACACCCATGTGGGGAAGGACAAATGGGTGCAAGAATCCGACATTAAGAACCTCAACTACCTCCGAGCCATTGTTAAGGAAACCCTTCGCCTCTACCCACCAGGCCCCCTCACAGGAATACGGGAGGCCATGGAAGACTGCAATATTGGTGACTGCTTTGTTCCAAAGGGCACTCGTGTGGTCATCAACATATGGAAGCTGCAGCGCGACCCGCGGGTGTGGGAGAACCCGTCGGAGTTTCAGCCCGAGCGGTTTCTGACAACTCATGCAGAGGTTGACGTTAGGGGTCAGAATTTTGAGTTTATTCCGTTTAGTTTTGGAAGAAGGTCATGCCCTGGAATTGGATACGGCTTTCAAGTGCTTCACTTGGCATTGGCTCGAGTGCTTCAAGGATTTGATATTGCAACCGTGGGAGGCATGAAGGTTGACGTGCGTGAAGGATTGGGAATTGCTTTGCCAAAGGTGGAGCCACTACAACTTGTGCTCAAGCCTCGCCTTCCTAAGGATCTCTATTAATATATTGATTGCTTTCTATGAAAGTAACTACTTCAAATGATCAGTTGAAGGTTAATTATTATGTAGGTTAAGTGTGAAATAGCAATAGCCCTAGACCCTCCTTTAGGTTTTTTTTTTTTTTTTTTGGTTTCATAGATGTACCCTTTTTGAGGTGAAAACCCTATGACTATCGACTAGTTCAACAGAATAAGCACCCAATGTATCTAGGCCTCAGACACCGTGGTAACCCAGATATATAGCCACATGGTCATCATCTATGATCTATGCACCTGCATAAACATTAACAACATCGTTTGCACCACGAGAATCACCGCCACCCATGATGTAGGAGGATTTATGAGTCCGCCGTCTCCATGAAATAGAGACGCTCAGCAGTATAAAACTTACTAGTTTTTCAAAATGAACCAAACAATCTCATCTAGATCATCATATGATAGCATCATAAATCATCGCATGCAACCATTCGTAGTGATATCCATATGCACAATTACATCTCATGCCTTATATACATACCGATACGCCTAATAAAACATATAACAAATCATCTTCATCATAAAATGTTATGCTTTGCATGCCCATACTCATCGTGGTCATTTACATGACTTCATATATCATTAATACATATATACCATCATCTCAATCATATCATCCACACATATATACATATAATATCATTTCCTTCATATCATCCATACGTATATATATAACATCATCTCCTTATATCATCCATACATGTATACATATAACGTCATCTCCTCCTAACATCTATATATATATAACATCATCTCCTGCATATCACCAATGTTCATGCTCATATCATAAAATCATTGAACTCATATGCTGTTATAACTCATATCATAAAATCATAGAATCATGTCATAAATCATGCGAACCATTAAAATGTTCATAACAACATAATCATCACATTATCTTGTAAACCCATAAAAGCTCATAAAAACCTTTCAGCAAAACATCTTATAAAACATCATTAAATAGTCATAGTATCACAAAACACATTTTATACTTTAAACCATAGTATCTTTTGCCCAATAAGTAAAATACTTATTATGTTCGCTTGAGTATTCCTCAGTGAACTGTTGACTCAACCGTAATGCACCTAAGCATTTACAAAATAAACACATAATCAAACTTTATTCTTAGCTTTCCCCAATTATTAACACTCATGACACTTACAATAATCACTATGATTCTAATATGACATATATTAGAACATAAACCTTATAAGTATCAATTTTCATAGAACCCATGAAAATTTAGGATTAATTAACATTTTAAATGTAATTAACCCATTTAAATAGCATTCATAGTGTTCACATGGAGTCTTAGAGCACGAGGCACCCTAGGGCGAGGATCTGCAGATCGTAGCCCCAAGAGGACCAGACAATCTCGCTCTTAGGAGAAATCTCTTATTCGTCATCTCTTTTTGTATAGTTGTACATATTTTGTGACATTATAATTCCACCTTGGTGGTGGCAATTTGGTATGGTTATGGATATATGTTTTCTTTTTATATGTGCATGTTTAGCTCATTGTCTTTCATATGTTGTCTCTTATCAAGCTTTTCCTTCAAACCTTTTTAATTTTTTTAAAAACCTCCTTGTAAGGAGGGTTTTGATTCCTGGTAAACACAAAATTTTGAGGACGAAATTTTTATAAAGAGGGGAGAGTGTAATACCCCAACAAAACACTCATTTTAAAAGGTTAAAGATTTCTTACTAAAACTATTAATATTTCCATAAAACAAGGCTTTAAACAAAAATACCTAAACCTTTTCCAATTAGCCCAACTCCTTGATATTTTTTGAAGCAAAAACTCAAAACCACCCTCATTGGTCGAACGTGCGCTAAGGGACCACCACAAGCGCTCGTTGACTAGTCTTCGAGCCATGGGCAATACCCAAATGTACAACCAAACCCTTTTATTCATTGTGTAATAGTACTCGAACGCTCGCCCAATAGTACCTGAGCACTCATTGACATTTTTGAAAAGCAATTTTAATCCATTTTCCACATTTTCCCCAAGGCCCTATATAAACCATGCCCTTTGACTTCAGCCTCTCCTTACACCAAGAAACCTTAACCCTAGAGTGATGAGTGATTTTTGAGAAAGGAGGAAGCCTTGGTGGAGTTTTGTCATCATCAAGGTAATTTCTACTTCGTTTCGATCTTACTCTTCATGTTGCTATTACAACTTTCTTAGTATTACACATTTCAAGGATGCTTTGGCAAACTCTTCCACCCATTTTCTTACAAAACCAAGAATGATTTTGAAAAGCTTTCAACTGCCTTTACTTTCTTTAAAGTAGGGGTGTCAACATGGTCCCAGTTATTGGCCAAAACCGGGAACCGAAACCGGGATACCCGATTTTTTTATTTTGGAAAACCGAAACCGGAACCGAGTACCAGGTTACCCGGTTAGACAATAACCAGCTTGTTCCGGTTGGTACCCGGTTATTTGAACCAGGTAACCAATTCAAAAAAAACAAAAAAAAAAAATCATTTTAGTCTTATTTTAGGTATTGAGCCTAATTTTTGGGCTTATTTGAGGTATTTAGTCTAATTTGTGTGCTTAATTTAACAATTTTTTGCCCTTTTTTTTTTTTAAAAAAAAAAAAAAAATTATCATTTTTGTCCCAATAAGTTGGGCTTTGTTGTGATTGTTCAAAAAAAAAAAAAAAACCTAAAAAAATCCCAAAAATATCCTAAAAAATCATTGTTTTTGGCTTTTTGGGCCTAAAAATAAAAATCCAATGTTTAAAAATGTCCTAAAACTTCATTGTTTAAAAGTACCCTAAAAAAAATAAAAATAAAAATATTATTTTATATATATACCCGGTTATAGCCGGGTGCCTAAAACTGAAACTGAAACCGAGTACCCAGTTACCAGTTTTTTTCTAACCGGTTTTCCTGTTTCTCGGTTACAAGTTGTTACCCGATTTCTCGGTTTCCTGGTTGGTACCTGGTTTTTTTTGACACCCCTACTTTAAAGTTTGCATGATAGTATGTTTTGTACCTAAATGTGTCAACTTAGAGCCTAGGATGAGATGTACCGACCCATAGTTCAGGATAGGAGCCTAAAACACAGTTTTGAGTTTCTATCTGAGAGTCTTAACTCTGTGCCCGAACGCTTGCCCTCGAATGTGCGCGCACGCCCAAAGAGTAAGGCAATCACCCCTTAGCCCCAAATATGTGATACTAGGGTTTTTAGCAGTCATTTTCATTAATGAACCTCGTGCATAGCGTTATCTATTACTGCTTATAAAGATGGGTTATATTTCGTTATAGCAGGGATTCGTGATGTCGGATGACTCGAACGAGCGTACGAGGTAAATAAACACTTACGATTGTTTTACTTAAAAATGTGCGATATGTGAGCTGATTAAGCACGTGTATAATATGAGCATGTCTACATTTTTGTTAAACTTGGTAACTGCTTCAATAATTGGTTGATAAGATGCATTATATGATATGGTAAATTGGTATGTGAGGTATAATGGCCATGGGCTTATTATATAGACTTGATTCTATGGTCATACATATATGGATGTGATATATGGGCCTTGGATCCAATGGTTATTTCGTGACTGGCACAACCTTAACGAGCGGGTCACTATAAGACGTACATCATTAGTAGCATGGACCACCTGAGGTCGGACTCACTCGGGCTACTAATGTTGTGGACGGTAGCATACAATGGTCGGAATATCGGCATTGTATTATAAGTCCCTCGAGACAGTGCCAACCCTGTTGAGAATGAGTAATATCTCGAGTAGACCATATATAATAGTTCTAATCTATAAAGCATTAGTTTTCTACATTAAAAATACCTAGGTGATTGCCACTGTAAGTACACCCGTTTCTATCAACAAAACAATATTTTATAGTATATTAACAGAGACAATACCTCTTTCAAATGTCTACCAACATTGTACGTTTATTTCTGCTTAATGATAACTGGCTCATGTCGTACCCAACTGTGGGGTTTACTTACTAAGTCGTTAGACTTACGCAGTTATTACATCTTGTAGGAAACCTATTTCTTGAACCAAGGAATGGCACGGTTGTCACTACATGCCATGTTTAAGAAAGATCTACACATTGTTATCAAGTTTGCTTAAGTCATTATTAGTTGCTCCGGGTCTTTAAATCGAGGATGTTACATGTTTCATTATGAATATTAGACATTGCAGAGTTATTTCATTGTCATATGCATCAACCACTACAAAAAAACAAGGGTTTAGTGACGTGGCAACTGTTCATTAGTTTTTGCCACGTCACTAAATTGTAACGTGTTAAACTACTACACGTTACAATGTTTATTAGTAACGTGGTATTTTTAACACGTTACCATATGGTAACGTGGCAAAAATGCCACGTTACCAAATGGTAACGTGTCATGTTAACACGTTGCCAAATGGTAACGTGTTGAAATGACACGTTACCATATGGTAACGTGTCATTTCACCACGTCACCATTTGGTATTTATAGAAATTTGATAAAAAAAACTAATTTTTTTTTAACACTTAATAAAAAAACAAAATTTTACAGAAATTTGATAATAAAATTTTTTTTTAGGCACTCTTTGCATTATTTGCTATATGAGAAAAATATAAAATTATGGTTTTATCTAATTTATGATTAACTTTTTATGGTATCAAAAGGAATTTAAAAGTTTATAAAGTATGCAAATAATAATAATAATAATAATAATAATAATAATAATTTATTTTCTACAATCAAATTTCACATGATGGCATTATGTTATGTTAGTCTTCATTGTAATGTTTTATTTACCACACTTAGAAGTTTCATTTGATCTGTTTTAATTTAAGTTAAACTTGATGCAATTCCATGTGGTTTTATTATAAATTGGAATATTAAAATGAGTTAAAATACAAAATAACAAAGCGAAATCAGATTACAATTAAGGCAAGATCTACATTAGGTTCTCTCTTTTTTTAGGCCAAGGCAAAGTCAAATTATAAATGTAAAGAAGCCAATGCTAATACATTTTTCTTCTTTATAATTTTTTAGTGGTAATCCCGTACGTTTGAGTTTCTTGAAAATCATTGTTAAGCCGGCATAAAATGCATTGTAACCGGCCGTACTCTCCCTCGTATAAGGGAGAGGCGAAGAAGGGATCATCATGCGAACCCATCATTCAAAAATAAATTATAAAACAAATATAATAAATATTAAAAATTAAGGATATTAATTCCAAAAGAATTTAATTTGATTACATCTATGGGAGTATATAGATTTAATTTGATTACATCTGCTCCATTAGATTTACCGTTAAAATTTGACAAAATGTGTATAGATAATGTACCTCAAGATGGTGACATATAAATATATAAATATATATTTATATATTTATATATATATATATATATATATATATATATATATATATATAATTAAATTAATACGTAATATACAAATTGTAACGTGCCTATGTGGCACGTTACCCTTTTGTAACGTGCCTATGTGGCACGTTACCCTTTTGTAATGTGCCACATAGGCACGTTACAAAAGGGTAACGTGCCACATAGGCACGTTACAAAAGAGTAACGTGCAACATGTGGCACGTTACTCTTGTAGTAACGTGCCTATGTGGCACGTCACTACCTGCCTCGGGACCATGCATACGCACATCAGCTTTTCTTTTTTTTTCCTTCTCTTTTTTTTTTCCTTCTTCTCCTTCTCTCCTGGTTTTTCCCCTGGCCTTCGATCCGCAGCTTCTTCTCCACGCGCAGTGCAGCTTCTTCTACCTCCCTAGTCAAAATTTTCTCTCTTCTTCTAACATTTTCCAGCCACATTTTCATCAATATTTCTCTCCCATTTTCCAGCTTGTTTTTCGGATTTTGGAAGCAGGCCACCACCTCATCACCACCGTCTTCTCTCGCCGCCGGCGAGCTCATCTCCGGCCGCCAACTCACCTCTATCTCACGTTTTTTGCGTCAATCGATCAGGTATATATGTATATATATATATTTTTTGAAAATATATATTGATAGTTTTTAATTTTCTTTACAGTAATGCATATTTTCAATTTTGTATATGTATATAAATTTGATTCTTGTAATGTATGAGTTTATAGAATATTGTATATGTATATGTTCAATTTATTTTTTTAGCTAATTAACTTATTAATTTGGTTGAATTATATATTGCTTTTAGTGTTTTATGTTTGTACGTAGAAATGTAGGATTGTTCAATATAGCCATGCATGCAAAATATTTATAGACACGTCTTTAGGTAAGTAGTTTGAAATTGGCTAAATTTTTTTTATTTTTTATTTTGGTGTATGTTTTACAAACCTAGCTAAGAAAGAAAAGAAAAAACAAATTTAGGGGTTGTTTTTTTTTATTATACACCATCTCAAACACGGTCGCAGAACCGTGGTGGTCCAATGGTCTCGCGTGAAGAATTCGAAAGAGCCATTGAAGCCGAGAGGGAGAAGCACAGAGAGCAAATGGATGCGAGGCTAGCGCAGCAGAGTGAGGAGATTACTGCGGCGGTGACCGCGCGGGTGACTCAGCAGGTGACTCAGCAGGTGGCTGAGCAGATGGCTGCTCAGATGGCTGCTCAGATGGAGGCGCATGAGGAGCGGATTCGTAGCCTTGAGGGGTCGAGACGTGTGGGGTTGGAGCCGGAGGTGACGACGATCAGGAATCTGCAAGATGCAGAGTCACCAGCCCGAGTGATTGCGAGATCCTCAGTTGATAGTCGATCAGGTAACAATATATTTTTTTTATTCCTATTTGAGTAACACGATTATTTTACGAGATGAATATCATTTTAAGGGCTAGTAATTTTGTTTGGTAAATAAACTTTGTTCGTATCTAACACAATTGTATATAACACAATTGCAACGTAATATATATGCATGTGTAGATGACGTAAGAGTAGAAGCTGAGGACGATGATCACAATGAAATCCAACACAAGACGCCGGTTGGACAGAAGTCTCGTTTGTCTCAACATTATACCCGTCGTTTAGGCACCCCGTAAGTATATATATATATATATATGTAACTCAAAATAATTTACTATATCTGCATAGTTAGTAAGTTTATATTTGTTGAAGACGCCTCATTAAATAAATGTATATGTGTTTATGTATGTCGTGCAAATATATGCATAGGTCGTGCAAATATGTATGTCGATATTGTGTATGTGACAATTATTCGATTGTTTTCTCACTTACTTGGACATTGCTTACCTATAAGGAGTTGATAATATTATATCACAAATGTCAATTAACTAACTAATTGATTGCTTGTTTTATTATTTGCAGTTAGTGCGGAGATGTCGGGAGATAATGGTCATGATGTTCACTCGGCTATGGTCGGAGTAGTGTATAACCTTACATGTATATTTGTATAACGTTGCACATTTGCAATTAGTCTTTTGGATTTTGTATTTGTGTATTTGTAGTGTTTGGTTAGTGTTGGATTGTGGTAGATCGACTATATTTGATGTTGGATTGTGGATTGTGGCTATATACAATTGTGGATTGTGGATTTGGATTGTGGATGTTGGATTGATCGAATATTGGATGTTGGATTGTGGATGTTGGATTGATCGTATATTAGGTAACGAGCGGAAAAAATTCAAAAAAAAAAAAAAAATTTCCCCTGTAAAATTTGGTAACGTGGTGCCACGTTGCCAAATGGTAACGTGGCATAGTGTGCCACGTTACCAAGTGGTAACGTGGTGCCACGTTACCAAGTGGTAACGTGGTGCCACGTTACCAAATGGTGACGTGGCATAGTGTGCCACGTTACCAAATGGTAACGTGGCACCACGTTACCATTTGGTAACGTGGCACACTATGCCACGTTACCATTTGGCAACGTGGCACCACGTTACCAAATGCCAACGTGGCAACGCGTTACCAAATTGTAACGTGTTACCACGTTACCATTTTTTTTAACGTGTCAGAACCTAACACGTTACCAAATGGTAACGTGTCAGAGTCTGGCACGTTACTAAAGTTCCAGTAGCTACGTCCAATTTCACCACCTGTCAAACACGTTACCATTTACACGTTACTACACTTTAGTAACGTGTAAACACCATATACACGTTACTAATGGTCCGTTGCAAAAAAATTTGATTCTTGTAGTGAACTCTGATGATGTTTAGAGTGACGATTTTCCATTTAGCTACCAGTTAGCTAAATTGAGTTAATTGCCAGTAACCCTACCAGACTAGTCAATGCCAGATTTGGGGGCGTTACAGCGCAACCCCCAGAAGGCTACAACGAGGCCCTCTAGGGGTTGTGTGGCGACCCCTAGTGCCTGCTATGGATGGCCAGCCACCCATAAGATTTTTTGTTTTTTATTTTGTTTTTGTTTTTGTTTTGTTTTGTTTTTTTGTTTTTTTATTTTTTTTTATTTTTAAGTTTGAGAATTTTAGAAAGAAAAATGGTTTTTTTTTGGAAATCTTGTCCATTCCCTCATGAATAACTATTCCTCTCATTTTTTAGGTGAATAGTTATTCCTCTATGTAAGGGATTAGGTATTCTCTTGAGAATAACTATTTCTTGGAATATGACCTTACCAAACAAAAAATGGCTATTCCTTTATTCCAATGATCTATTTCGCAAACAAAACGGGCCCTAATATTTAAATTCAAATGTAACTTAGGCTTAAACTACATTTTTTTTTTCTTTCTTTCTTACTTTTCTTTTCTTTTTCAGCTCGAGTTTTATTTGACAAATCGAAGTAAAAGAATTTGTTATGTGAAATTTCTTTTTAAGGATTTCTTCGGTCTGCAAGCATTCAACAATTCCAATCAAGCCTTTAAAGTTCAATCGTTCAAACCAATTTCTTCTTAAACTTTTATATTGATTAATATTTTATATTTGAATTAATTGTTTCTGATATTTAGATTTCTATTTTTTTTTTTTTAATATTTAATTGTTTACGAATATATATAGTTTTTGTTTCATATTTTAATTTTTTTAAAATATATAATTGTAGTTACGTGAGATTCTTGACCCCCATAACCAAAATCCTGACAACGCCATTGTCTAAATTAAACCTGGAATAAAATTATATCAATTTCAAAGTGGCTTTAATTTATATCTATTATCTTCTTTTCTTTTCTTTTTTAAGTTAGATCTCAATCTTTCTTTCATTCATTCATTACTAAAATCAAATATTAGAAACAATCAAAGCATACAACAACACGCAAAAATATAGGATACTCCTCAATCTAAATTTTCTCATTAAATGTTTGGAGCACCGTCTTTGCCAAAGCATGTGCTGCCATATTCACTTCCCTCCTAGTGTGCACCACCCTCCAAGTCTGGAGACTTATGCAAGAAAATTTTTGCTTCCTCAATCAAAGTTTCATAACTCTAACACAATTGGTCATCAGTCTAAAATGTATGAACTATTTCAAGAGCATCACCTTCTGGAATGATTTTCTTTAGGCCTATATCTATGATCTAGTCTCTCTATACTCAAATTAAAATTATAGTTTATTAATGACCTTCAAGCCTAATAGTAATTCTCCTTCACGAGGGAAGAGCTCCCTCCTACTTTCCTCTCCCCCCTACTCCCCTCTTATTTCCTCCACCTCCCCTTCTTGTGTTTTTTTTTTTTTTTGTTTTTTGTTTTTTGTTTTTTTTTTTTTTTTTTTCAGTTTATTTTATTAGTTTTTCTGACCAATCTAGTTGCTCCGGCTATCCCTTTACTTTTATTGCGCTGCTTGCATCTACCCTCCACTGTGCTGCACCACTCTTCGCCTCCCCATAATCTATTGGGCCTTAGATCTAGTTTTTCAAATCTAGATCTAATCTCCTCAACTGGTTTCGCTCAGCCATGCGCCGGCCCACCATGCTTCCCGGCTCCTCAGCTGCCCATCGGTGAAAAAAAGCTCCATCTCGTCCACCACGCGCAGGCTAGTGCACTTCTCCTCCCTCGACCCTACTGCTGTAGCTGTTTGTTGGTCTTTTTATTGTGTTTTTGTTATTTTTTTGAATAAGGGTTTGACTTCTTCTTAGATCTGCTTTCATGAGCGATCTTTGGGGTGAAAGTTTTTATCCTAACTTTTGGGTCGAGGAGGATTAGTTTCAGTGTGAAAGCTTTACTTCCATGGCCAAGAAAATAAAAGTTGAAAATATGGGCTACCTATGTATTAGATTGAGTCTCACTAGAACAGATATGTTGTATAACTGAAGTTTGGACATGCGTTAGCAAATGTTGAACTCAAAGATAGAACTTGATTATAAGATTTTTATATTTGTCTCTATAACGTTGTAACCTTATACCTTTGGCTATAATTTATCGAAGCTTTTTAATATAAGAGCTTTATGCTCTTGATATATTTTTTGAATAAATGAATAGGAAAGATTCTCCTTGAAAAAGAAGAAGGTAATTTTCCTTCCTTTAAAAAAGTAAGCCTAGCTAATGCATGGCTCGATCACCATAGGTTGGGGAAATTGGTCCCACCCTACCGTTACCACGTGAAACACGGGAGAATGGTCAAAAAAACTTATTTAGCAAAATGATTAAAGATTAAACAAAGGCCTAGTATTAAAATATATATATATAATTTTAAGTTGAAATCCAATATTTTAACTTGCAGAAAACGCATTAAAAAATGGTAATTCTCAATATTAATATGCCTTGAAGAGGTGATTTGATTTGATAAGATATTGTTTGGGATTTATTCATGCCAAATAATTTTTTTTTTTTTTTTTTTATGTGAATTTATCGTCACATGCTTTTATTTTCGTTATGAGATTACCCGATGGTTAAGGTAAATGCTTAATGAATGACTTTGTTGAAGTATTAAAATATTAGTTAAATGATTAAATTTACGATGAAAAAAAAAAAAAAAGAATAAAATGGCATGTTGAGCATGATGAGGTGCTTGTTGCATACATGGTTGTAATAGGCCCTCTACAAATGTGAATCACGTGCTTGGAAAAATTTTCTCAGAATTTTGTTTTCTCTTGGTGTATTATTGGTGCAAATCACAATCACATTTCTCCCTGTGGGACACGTATTGTTGTTGCTTCGTGAGCTTTAGAAGCAGCGAGACATGGACGTTGCCAAATAATTGCAATGAAAAAAAGGGGTATTTTGATAATTTAACGTTAGAATTTGGAAGAGAGGTTTAACATTGCTAACTTCTGAGCTAGAGATAGTAACCCTAAATTGATACTTTTTTAAATTTTAAAGGTATGATTGTAAAAATGATTAAATATCTGGGATGGTAATTCAATGAATTTTTCCTTATCAATTTCGTGTAGGGACGTACATGCAAATGCGGATGCAGATGCGATTATTTATAATAGCTGTAGCCACATCCGCAAAATGCAGATATCTCTTTTAGATATCTACATCCGTATCAGCAACCTCATCTTGTTTTTATCAACCACATCGGTGTGTTTCTTTAGATCTCTATTTGTAAATTACCATTTGTCCCAAAAGTTTAAGCTAATAGGAGTAGGTAAATTTAATCATTTAATCACTATTCTAACACTCCTCCTCACATGTGGGCTTAAACTCTATTTTAATAGGTGAGACCCAACACGTGGAATATTTAATTTAAATGGGTAGTGAATTGACGGAGCCAAGGTTCGATCCCATGATCTTTAGCTCTAAGACCATATTAAATTACCATTTGTCCCAAAAGCTTAATTAGGAGTTTAACAAGGCTTATTTTTAACGATTTTGAAAATAACTTTGACCAGTTTTTAGTATTTTGGACTTGTTTTAATTTTCTTTTGTTAGTCTCGCTCCCTGAGTTCAAGAGTATATACTCTCGCGTTATAGTACAGTTAATGTTTTGAAAATATATTAATTTCAAATTACTTTTGCATTTTTGTCCAAGTGAATTGTGAAGAAAAAAAAAAACTAAAACATTATAAACATAACATTACCTAATTTGGTGAATATATATATATATATATATATAAAGAGTGTTCTAAAACTTCTATCCTCGTCCACAAATGCAGATAGTGAATTTTACTAATTATCACATCAGTATCAACATATGCAGAAAACAGATAGTTACATATAACGAATACGACAATTAATATCGGCCCAGCCGCCCTGGTGTAACCTCTAGATTGTTATTGGAAAAATCACAACCACATACATCTCATAGTGAGCTTGGTACAGAAGTTGTCATGTTGTCACGTGAAGCACGAAGGAAAAATAGCAGGTTATAAGAACATAGTACAAGGATGGAGAAGGACGTGGCGGGTCACGTTTTTATTATTTTTTTAATAATTATTGACGACCAGCAGATGAATCTATTTTGTCACACGTTGAATGTGTGAGCATGGGCATGTTGGACCAATCAACGCATAGAGCTAGTGGTCCCACATTTTTATTTATTTTTTTCTTTTCAATTCGATGGAATGGATGCAAGAAGTATTGGTATCCGTCAATTAATACTAATTTTCTAAATTTAATTTTAAATTTAAAGAGTTATTTGTAAGAATATTGCTTGGAAAAGATAATCCAACCTAAGGACTAGAGCCTAGTGACACATCATGTGGTCCATACGTGCCCAATGTGTACCATATACCGACAATTGGTTTGTACTATATATAAATTACACAAGCAAGCTAGTCCTGTATAATTTGCCATCGATCGATATCCCAACATCCTCAAACACCACAATGGAGATCCAAACTATTGTAGGTCTTCTAGCTTTGCTAGCAATATTCACCCATGCTCTCTTGAGACTTGCATCTCACGGCAAAAATGGCTCCCCCAAACTAACTGGAATCCCTGAGCCACCGGGTGCACTACCCATCATAGGCCACCTCTTCCATCTCGGCGGCAGCGATGACCCAGTTGCCCGAATTCTCGGCGCCATGGCCGACAAGTACGGCCCGCTCTTCTCGCTACGGATCGGCCAGCGCCGGCTCCTGGTGGTGAGCAGCAAGGAGATGGCGAAGGAATTCCTGGCCACCAACGACAAAGTTTTCGCCACCAGGGCGAGCATAACATTTGGAAAACATACTGGTTACAACAATGCCATCTTTGCTCTTGCTCCTCACGGCCAATATTGGCGTGAAATGAGGAAGATGACCAGTCTTGAGCTCCTGTCGAACGACCGGTTGGAGACCCAGAAACATGTTCCAAATTCAGAAGTGGAGTCAATGATTAAGGAGTTGTTCAAGCTGTCGGAAGACAACAGGGTGCCGACAATCAGCGAGATGTTTGAGCACATGGCATACAATATCATCCTCAGGAAGCTCGTCGGGAAGCGGTTTTCGGCCGCCGAGTACCGGGAGAAGAGCAGCGAGGCGGGCCGGATAAGGAGCGGCATCAGCGACGCCTTGTTTCTGAGTGGTATTTTTGTGTTGTCGGACGCCATTCCTTGTCTTGAGTGGATGGATTTTCAGGGGCGTGTGGGTTCCATGAAAAGGGCTGCTAAGGAGCTTGATTCGGTGCTTGATATTTGGCTCCAAGAACATCTCCACCAGAAAAAATTAGAGTGTAAAAGTAATGAGGATAGGGATTTCATGGATGTGATGCTATCAACCTTTGAGGAGGATGCTGTGATTTCTGGCCATACACGGGATACCATCATCAAGGCAACAACAATGGTAAGTTGTTCCTTCATTTCTTGCGTTGAAAAATAGAAATTCAAAATATTTTTTAAAAGAAAAACAAATAATTTTTTTTTTCTTTTTCTTTTAAGGTTTTTCTATCAATCGTACGATGTTACGCATTTCTTCTGATTGTTAGTAAAAATTGAGCCCCAGCTGCACACCGGCCTAGTACTTAATTAAATAATTAGTCAGTTATGCATTATCCATCATTAGATGCCTTTGCTGTCATGTTATATTCAATATAATATTAATTAAATAATATTAAATATAATATTATTTAATTAATATTATATTGAATATAACAGGACAGCAAAGGCATCTAATGATGAATAAGGAGCAGGGGAAGAATTAATTAAGGTGGTGTTTGGCAAATGGGTTGGCCTAGACACTGTGATTGATGTAAATTGATGTGAAAAAAAATAAGAATGTTTGATATTAAAAAAATAAAAAAGTAGTATAGAAAAGTGAAAAAAGTTTGGGGAAATTTCAGAAAGCCTCCCTGAACTTCCAGCCAATTTGAAAAACCCCCCCTGAATTTTCAAAACTCTCATTTAGGCCCCCTGAACTTTGGTTTTCTCTCACTTTGGACCCTTTTAACATTAAACTACGTCGTTTTGTATCCAAAAATTAAACACCTACCCAGCCCAAAAACGACGTAGTTTAATGTTAAAAGTGTCCAAAGTGAGAGAAAACCAAAGTTCAGGTGGCCTAAATGAGAGTTTTGAAAATTCAGGGGGGGTTTTTCAAATTGGCTGGAAGTTCAGGGGAGCTTTCTGAAATTTCCCCAAAAAGTTTTGTTTTGTAGTGATTTTTTTATTTGAATAATAATAAAAAGTGAATGATTTGATATAAAAAGTGAAAAAGTTAAAATGTTTTGATGTTGTTTTTTTTGAGAAATTGTGATGAATAGTGTCTGGGCTAACCTCATCCCCTTAACCTTATTATAATGTGATGGAGATAAATATTACAAATCATAGATTTCATTTCATTTCATTGACTAGTTATAGTACAACCAAAAGATAAACTTGTTTTTATTTATTTATTTATTATTATTTTTTTGGGCAGATTCTCATCCTAACAGGCTCAGGAAGCACAGCTGTGACACTAACATGGGCAGTGACCCTACTCTTAAACCACCCAAAAGTCCTAAAGGCTGCCCAAGAAGAGCTAGATACCCATGTGGGGAAGGATAAATGGGTGCAAGAATCCGACATCAAGAACCTCAACTACCTCCGAGCCATTGTTAAGGAAACCCTACGCCTCTACCCACCAGGCCCCCTCACAGGAATACGGGAGGCCATGGAAGACTGCAACATTGGTGACTGCTTTGTTCCGAAGGGCACTCGTGTGGTCATCAACATATGGAAGCTGCAGCGCGACCCGCGGGTGTGGGAGAACCCGTCGGAGTTTCAGCCGGAGCGGTTTCTGACAACTCATGCAGAGGTTGACGTTAGGGGTCAGAATTTTGAGTTTATTCCGTTTAGTTTTGGAAGAAGGTCATGCCCTGGAATTGGATACGGCTTTCAAGTGCTTCACTTGGCATTGGCTCGAGTGCTTCAAGGATTTGATATTGCAACCGTGGGAGGCATGAAGGTGGACGTGCGTGAAGGATTGGGAATTGCTTTGCCGAAGGTGGAGCCACTACAACTTGTGCTCAAGCCTCGCCTTCCGAAGGATCTCTATTAATATATTGATTGCTTTCTATGAAAGCAACTACTTCAAATGATCAGTTGAAGGTTAAATATTATTATATATGTAGGTTAAGTGTGAAATAGCAATATCCCTAGACCCTCCTTTAGGTTTTTTGTATTTTGTATTTTTTTTTTTTTGGTTTTTAATAGATGTACCCTCTTTGAGGTGATGAAAACCCTATGATCAATTAAATAAATCTCAAATGGCTAAGTGAAGATGGTTTGCATTTATATTGATATATAACATTACAAATGACTTTAATTATTTGCCCCCTCTCAACCACCAAAATTTTCCTTAACCCCTATAGATTTTTCCTCAATACCTAGCTTGGTTGCCCACCCTCAACTATTTATCAGGGGGCAACTATATCATACCGGCAAAGGTTTCCAAGATTAGGAGGACCAGAATTCAATCTTTCATGGTTTCACCATTTCAAATTTGCAAGTTCCATACATTTTAGGTTAACCTCTTGACTTAACGAAGGAGGAAGATGAACGAAACAACAAAACACACCAGATCTACTCCCTCCTCTTCTCCCCTCCCCCATCTACTCCCCGCTCCTACCCTACCCCTCCACTTCTGGTTTTTTTCTTTATGTTTGTAGGTGTTCTCTAACCAGATCAGCAACTTCAGCCTCTCTACTTTGTGTTCATTCACCTTCCACCGTGTTGTGCCGTTCATTTCCTTCCCGGCCACTATTGCTTGTTGGTTGTTTGTATTTTTTGTTTTGCATAAAAGGTTTCTTCTCTGTAGATCTACCCTCATGAGTGAGGAGGAATATTAATTAGGTGTGAAGGGCTATTTTTCACGGCCTTGATAATTAGGTGTGATGGGTTATATCTCACGACTGGTTTAAATAAATTTTGTAAGGAAATTTGGCTACATATATCTTAGATCTAGTCTGCTCGGAGCATATATACTCCTTAACTGTATTTGTACATGGGTTAGTGGAAGATTGAAGTCATTGATAGTACCTGATTGTAAGAATTTTTGTTTGTATCTATGACTTTGTAACCTAATAGCACGTGGTTATGATTTTTGCAGAGCATTATGCTTTGTGATGTATGAGCTTTTTGCTCTGCTTTGTAAGATCAACTTTATGCATGTGATCTTTAATCAATGAAACCCTCATATTTTTGTTCAAAAAAAAAAAAAAAAGGGAAGAACAAAAATAAAGAACAATAACAAAATTTTAAGGACAAAAATTGCATTCAATTCACTCTAATAAATGTCAAAATGTTCTTTAACGTGCATTAAATGTTGTTTAGCAATCTATAATAACCGCTCGATCTATTACGTACTTTCCAAAAAAAATGCCACATTAATTTTTCAATATTCTTAACCGCTGTTAACTCCAATTCTCCATTCTTTTTTTCTTTGTTTTCAAACACGTCTCCTTGAGCAAGACCTTTTGCACTTATACGTCAAATAATTGGTTCTTCAATCCTTACGTTGAGGAGCCCAGAAAAGTAGTAGGGCCATGAAGGCCATTGACGCTTCAAATGATTTGGCGAATGAGGCCAAATCGGAAGCAAAGCAACACGTAGATTTGGTTACAAGATGTGCTTCATATTGAATTTTTTGTAACTCGCAAGTGCACAAACCATTTTGAAATATAAGTTTGGTTTCAATGTTTATATTTGTTATTATTGCGCACAACAATGATAAATAATATAGAATCAAAAATAGAGAGATTAAGAGACATTTGAAACACAGATTTAATGTGGTTCAACAATATGCCTACGTCCACAAAAAGTGCCATTGTATTTTGTTATTTTTTATTTAGGGTTACATCATAACATATATATATAGAAAAACCTTAAACCTTAATTGTACGGACGTATTTTGAAAATTTTAAAAATACTCCGTACCGTACCATGGAAATTCCCAAAATACTCCCACTTCGCTCCTGTCCACTTGCCTTCCACTAGTGTTCTAATACGAGCCATTAATTCCAACAATATTCAATTTTGATAAAATCATGTCTTAAAATTTTTTTATCTAGATTGAACCTAAATTATTTTCTCTCTCTCTCTCTCTCTCTCTCTCTCTATATATATATATATATATATATATATATATATATATATATATATCACAATGACAAGTAGCTGATCTTTTGTACGAGAATTTTTCAACCCGTACCTACTGAATTATTAGTGTGGGAAAATTAGTGTTGTCTTAGTCATTTCGCTTGAAATTAGTATACATGCATGCGTGTCAGTACTACTTCATGTGCACTTGTCGAAACATTATCTGGATTCATTGACGGAGATTCGAGTGCTTCTTTCATGCATGTGATTATTATACGTTTTCCTTACAGTCGGCGATCGAATATTGCGTACAGATTTTCTTTAATAATCATGTATTGACAATTAATGGTACGTAGGAATGCGTGAAGCACGAAGGAGTAAAACGTCCGCTTCTAAAACTTACTATTTTTCTTAAAATTAATCTAAATATTTTTATTTTTTACATCACATCAATTATTATTTTTTATTATTTAAATAAAAAAAATTACTACAAAATAATTTATTTTTTTTCATTTTTTCATACAATATATTTTTTACTTTTTTAATTTTTTTCACACTAATTAAACCAAATACAATTTCAATCTACTTTATTTTTCAAATCCTTTAGCAAACATATATAGCCGAAAGCATTTATGCAATAATTATTGAGGATCCATCCATCAGCAGATGACGTTGAAAGTGTGAGATGAGGAGCCCATTGGAAGGACATGTTGGACTATGCATGCTAGAGCTAGGCCCTTAAACAGCAACCTTACCCGGATGAGGATCCCTAATAGTACCCAAAAATATGAGTTTCTCATATTTTAAATCTTAGCCATCAGTTACATCAAATGCTCTAAATTATGCCACGTGTCTACTTGTATCAAAATAAAAAATATAAACACAAATACACCTAATTATTTTAAATCAACATTGATGGAGTAACCACCACATAGGGAGGTGGCTGGGGCGGCTAGAAGGTGACTGGGTGGCCGAAAGGAGGCTAGGTGGCCACATTGCCACTCCCACCAGATCTGGGGTGGCCGCATGGTTGGGGTGGCCACGCGGCCACTCCTACAAGACCTAGGGGTGCCATGCACGCGGCCACCCCCAGATCTAGTGGAGTGGCTGCTCGGCCACCACATGGCTAGGGCGGCACCCTAGCCACCTCCCGCGCAGCCGCCCAATCTCCTTCCGACCGCCTTAGTCACCTTTCGGCCGCCTTTGCCACCTCCCTATGTGGTGGTTTCTCCACCAATGTTCAGATTTAATATAATTAGGTGTGGTTTTTTTTTTTTTTATGGTTTTGATACAAGTGGACACGTGGCATAATTTAGATCATTTGATGCAACTGATGGCTAGGATTTGAAATATGAGAAACTCATATTTTTGAGTAATGGGAGGGGATCCTTATCCACCTTAACCACCTAGTCTGTGTCGTGTAATTAAATCCAATGCTTTAAGTTACAAAGGTGATTGACCTAGCTAGCCTTAACTAAAAGAAAGGATATCGAGTATATATACTGCATTATTTTTATTATTTTATCTATTTAAAGTCAACTCAATAAAAAAAAAGAGTCATTGAAACATGGAATGAAATTCTCTGTTTTTTTATAAATTGATTTTAACGGGAGAGGATTCGGTCTCTTTTAAGTGAAAAGCAGGATTGTCATTGCAGAATTTTTTTTTTTTTTTTTTTTTTTTTTTGACAATTCTAGCTACTCTTCATTTTAAAGGGATCGGCTTCTCTCCAGTTAATTTTAACTGGAGATCCTTCTCCTTGAAACATATGCGAAGGAAAGCAATTTATAAAAAGTAATGCTAAAGTTTTTTGGAGTCCTCGTAAATATAATGTGGCTTTTAAAATCACTAATATATCAAAATTTAATAAATATTATCTCAAATTCAATGGTGATTTTAAAAGCCACATTATATTATAATATTTTGCCGGCCACCCCCATTTTTTTCTTCAGTTTTTAAAGGTTTTTAATTATTTTAATATTTTTAGTTTATATATATATATATTCAATTCTTTACTCATTGCCACATGTCAAATTTTTATTGAGTTAACATAGACTTCCATCAATTTTTTTGTGGAAGTTGGAAGGAAGTACTATCTCTGTCTTTAGCCATAAGCAATGATACCATTTACAATACAAAATGAAACTTAGGTAGGTAAAAATAAAGTAGTTAAAACACATGGAAGTAAATGGTATTTAACCTGAATTTTTAAATTAATTAGGTTTTGGAGATTCTCTACAAGCTCCTTTTGGCCAGCGTTATCCGCTAGTTTTTTTTTTTTTTTTTTTTTTTGGGTTTTTGTTACAAGTGGTACCAACTGATCTGCAGGAAATGTTGTATAAAAAAAATTAAAAAAAAAAAAAAAAAAAAAAAAAAAAGGCTTAAGGGTCCGTTTGGTAATGGACTTGGTAGGTGATTTTTGGTCTAAAAGTGATTAATGATATGATATAAAGTGCGTCGTCTATGTGGTCGTGACACAAACTCATCATTTTGTGCCCACCATTGAAAGATGAACAAATCAACCTAGAACAGATTAAGAAAACTTTTGGAACACACTTAATTATTTCTTCCTAACGATCAAACATCACCCACTCACGAAGACATAGAGAGCACCCTTCAAATTTGTGCCACCGCCGGAGAGCTTCTTCACTGCCCGAAGCCGGACCATGCTGTTATCGCTTAGATCTAGACCGCACCGCCACCGCTCAAACCGAGACCCACCGCACTTCAGATTTGCCCACCGCCAGTGGAGCAGCAATGTGGATCGGCTTGGGCGTGGCAGCGTGGTTTGACTCGAGGCGGTGGGTTGGGTGGCTGTATTTTGGTATTAATTATTTATGATTACATCATAACATATATATATATATATATATATATATATATATATATATATATATATATATATAAACCTTAAACCCTAATTGTACGGACGTATTTTGAAAATTCTCAAAATACCCCGTAACGTACCTCCGCTTCCGTCTACTTGGCCTTTCACTAGTGTTTTAATATGAGCCACTAGTTCCAACAGTTTTGCAGAATTTTAGGAGAATGCCTAATGAAGTAATACAACGAAATATGATTACAATAAAAGCATGCATGGTGAGCAATCTACGATCCAGAGAAAGAGTAGCAGCCCGGAAGGTTTCTTTTGCCTGTACCCGGTCCTCATTTTTCAATTCCAACTCACCAAGCATAGACAACGCATTGGGGCACTATTGATTTACCTTCAAAGCATCGTGAACCTATGGAAAGACATCATTATATGAAAATATATACATATATAAAAAATGTTTACACATAATAACTAAGAAATAGAAGTAGGGGTGTTGTAGGGGTAACAAGTTAACAATCAGTTCAATGCTTAATTGAATATTGTTTCGTGCTTTTGCAATGGCAGCGAATCTCAGATAAGCATGTATGTACTCGATCTGAATACTCCAAAGAACGAAAAAAAAAAAGAGTTAAGCAAAACCCACCAAATGTAATGTACAAACGAACAGTAAATTCTTTAAAAATTTTGAGGTCTTACACTTTATTAAATGAGAACCAACTTTAGCATCCTTAAATCATAATTAGAGTGTATTTAACCCTAATTTATTTTTGGGTATTACAAGAGCTATCTTTTGGAAGTCTTCAAAACAGACTTCCATAGTAAGGTTTACTATGGAGTCAGAGTTAGTTGCCTTGGAGAAGGCATAATTTGAAGATGAATGGCTAAAGAGTAGATTGGTTCATTTATTTTCCTTTATATGTTAATAAAGTTTCACATGTATGTTTATTGTGATTTTCAGGCTGTCATAGCTCGATCAAGGAGCAAATAATTTATAATGAGAAACTGCACAATATTGTGAAACAGCTTATTGAGACCGGTGTAATGTCTATGTATCTTGTGAGGTCATAAAGGAATTCTATAGATTCTTTGATCTAGCCACTAGCCAGAAGGCTAGTGAGAGGAATATCAATGGGGATATGACTGATACCTAAATTATAACAGTGTGATTTGAGATTCTGTGAATAAGGCTTAGTGGAAAACGAAGTCATATATGATCACGGTATGATACTGTCAATTTATGTTTATTAACTATCTTGCTGAGAAGATTATTGATGAGTCCATTTCTATGGTGTAAGATAGTACAAGATGCATTTCATTGGCATTTGACATGACATCTAAAAGAATCTGTCAAATGTTTTAACAAGATTTGACTCAAAGGACTAGGGTTGTAAGCGAGCAAAACTACTTGTGAACATGCTCGGGTTCGGCTTAGATTAGCTCGACTTGGAATCGGTTCGTTTATTAAATGAACAAAGTTTGAACATATTTTTAAGCTCGTTTATTAAACGAGCTCTGAACATGCCAAAACTCAGCTCGACTCGAAGTAGACTCGTGAACAAAGCTCGTAGAAGCTCGATAGACTCGTTTATATATATATAAGACAAACTTTTTGGTTTGTTTGTTAACTCAGTGAGATTTATAGACATAATCCTTTACTTCTAGGTAATTCTCTCAAGTGACTAAGTCTCAACGGCTCTCATGAATCTCACCACGTGGGCCACAACCTATGAGTAATTATGAAAGTCACTCTTCTACCCCTTTTGAATCTTTCTAAAAATGATGCGGCTATTAAAATTACTATTTGATCAAAATTCAATAATGATCAATCACAAGCGCAATGGTAATTTTAATAGCCACATCATTCTTAGAGAAATTAATTATAAAGAGGAACACAAAAAAGACTTATAACATTAATGAGAACCTAGTCTCAACTACTGTCGCAAAGCAAACAGAAATATAATTGATTTGTCCTTTCCTTGCCAAAGCTGCGTCTCTTAATTGCCAAATGCAGTAACGTACGCTCTGTTTTCCATAACCTTTCCCCATAGAGCTCCTCAACCGTTAGATTATTGGCTTTAAATTTAATCTCTACCATTGATTCATCTTTTACCCTGGCCTTCATCACATTCAACCTCTCATTTCTTGAAGTTTCAGCTCTCGGCCACACAGCCTCTAAGCTGCCCTCTTTCGCCGACTCGCCGCTAGTCATTACAATCTCTCTACCTCTCTCAGCCTTTCTCTGTACACTCATAGCAACGAAGCCTGGCTTGGGATTAGGATTGTGAAGGCCACTTTTGGGTTAACTCGTACTAGTCACCCTCCTACTGTCAGATATGTGAGGCGATGAAAACAAACTGAAACTTTATTACCTGCAACAAAAAATTAGAGAAAAAAAAATAATAATAACAAAACAACGACACAACCTAAACTACGACACAAACACCAACACTAATTAAGTGATTGGCAAATCTTAACAAGCATGATTTTCTATTTCATGCTTGTTAAGATGAAGTAAACCATCATGCTTTCATAGTCATTCAAAAGTTCAAGTAACTCTACCTCTTTGCAAAAATCAAGTTTGGACAAGCTTTCCACAAGGAAGTCATCCTTCGATCTTAATGGTTTAATTTCACCTTCAGGGCATTCTCACTTGACAGCAATAATTTGGGCTCATAGCTAAGGTGGTAATTCAATTATATGCTTCCATGCATTAGCCTCCAATCCATATGTAGAGTCCTCACAAAAAATAAATTCACAAGAGTTAGTCAAGCAAGATTCTACAGGATTATCAAAACACGACATATTAAAGTGATCCTCCGCAGTTGTCTCAACCACATTTATTTCATGGCCATCCTCATCTTCCTCAACATCGTAAGCCTCATCATCATCTACTTGAGGATTTTCAATTTCATTGTCTCCAAATTGAGTCATTGAGTCAAGAAAAATTTCATTCTCACTCTCATACTTCAAATGGGAATTCAATTTCAATTCTTGGAGATTTTGCATGGTATCTTGGTTGAATTGGGTTTGGCTTTGCATGAAAGCATGTACTGTATCCTCCAAAGTAACCAATGTGTCTTCCAAAGTATCCTCATGTGGTTGCACATTGGAATAAAATTCTTGAGGCTCATTGACAAATGGACCATTGTTCCAACCAATATTTGAATAATCTTGCCAATTTGGATTAAAAGTTCCAGCGTACGGCCAGCAAAATGGTCTTTGGTACACACCTGATAAAGGATTTCTCCACCCTTGCATTCCAAAAATAAAAAAAATAAATACTACTAATTAATAATAAAAGAAAAAAAAAAGAATAATAAAAATAACAGAAATTAAACTCAGTGTCTTAAATGCATTCCACGGAAACGATGCCAAAAAGAGTGCAAACCCAAGCGCAGGCTATCGCAAGTAATAATTTCTTGGTAAGTATGAGATCGATCCACAAGGAATGGTAAAACATTATAGTAGAATTCCTATTATTGTGTAGAAAAGTAAAAAGAGTTGATTTTGGTTTTTCACTAAAAAGTGGAGCAATGGAATAGAACTTAAATTAAAGAGTAAACTACGAAACTAAATAAATTGGTATTGAAGAAAATTTATGGGAAACACTAGGGTTTTAAGGATTCACCTAGCATTATATTATGTATTCCTGAGACGTACATATAATTATAACTCAATTAGGTAGAAAATCAATTCTCCTAATCAGAAGATAAAACAATAAAGCATTCATAAAAAAATATAATAAATTGAATATGCTTTAATTAAGAAATTGATTTTGATAACATGACACAATAAATTAAGCATTTATAATAAATTCAAATCATAACAAATCAAATAGAATAAGCATTTGAAATATACAAAAATAATAACAAATCAAAATAAATTTGCTCTCATGAAACTACTTTCAAATTAAAATTATCCCCGATATTCATTTATTAATCGATGAAGAACATAAATAAAAAGTCTCAGGAACACATAATAAAAATACTAGGTTTCATCCTTAGCCCTAGCTACAGATTTAGCCACTCATATTTATGAAAATAAATTTCTTTGTCAAAGTGCTAAACATTAACAAAATAAAGAGAAAAAAATTCGGAGATAAAACAGTGAAAGTCTTGAGTCCTATTGTTTGTCTCCTGCTTTCCTTTCTCTCCTTTATTTCTTCTCCTTTTGCATTCCTTATTTTCTCTCTTCTTTTTTTTTTTTTTTTTCTATCTGCGGCGTTCTCCTTTTTTTTTCTTTGTGCAGCTACTCTTTATAAAGGGTAAACATACCCTTCTCTTCTCGTGTTGTGCTTGCTATTCTATATCTAAGGCTTGATCGAATTGCTTGCTCCCCAAAGAATAGGTTTTCCTTCTTAATTTTAATGCAATACGGGCTCTTCTCTTTTCTTTTGTTTCTTGTCCATGTTGCACTCCATGTTGCACTCTTTCAAATATGGGTGAAAAAGTGGTTACGGTTAACGGTTATTGGCTAAAACTGCTAATAATAACCGCCTAAGCGGTTAGTAAAATCTACTAACTATCTCTACTAAGTGCCTAGGCGGTTAACCGTATATACAACTCTGATACAATAATTTTTGTAACAATATATATAATTAATGACTCACATGCTCCTGTTCAGTGTATGGCACAACCTTCCCAATACCCCAATATATTAACCTGAAGCCTCCTTGCTTCTAACCAAGATAAGTTACTTAAGGTTTAACATGTTATAGTCTAGATGGAATTCTCAGTTCTATTTACAACTA
Organism: Corylus avellana; assembly: GCF_965113065.1. NCBI lineage: Eukaryota > Viridiplantae > Streptophyta > Magnoliopsida > Fagales > Betulaceae > Corylus > Corylus avellana. The sequence continues at coordinate 3,160,125 of NC_142491.1, forward strand.
TGAACAACAAGTTTTACAAGTTGCAAGGACCTTTGAGTATGATCTTTTGTGATTCACACATCATCACTCAAATACAATGCATCTTGCAGATCTCACATGCATCTAATCAGACAATACATAGTCTCTTGTATATATGCCATGTAAGAATAAGTGTGTATGTCCTTTTGTTCTATTCAAAAACTCTATCAATCGATTGGAGTTTTAGACACAATTCCCAACACCCCTGTGTGGCTCTCACTGTGGGGGAGAGGTGGGGGAGCCCCCTCCCCACTTCAGTGAAGGGATGGGGGCCGTTTGTGGAGACCAACATCCAATCCTTTTTTTTTTTTTTGTTTTTTTTTTTTGTTTTTTTTGTACAGGGAACTAAATTCAGGATCCAAAGAAGAAGAAAAATAAATAGGAGAATAGAAAAATAAATCAAGCACATAAGGCACCAAGATTTAAGTAGTTCGGCTTAATAAGCTTACATCCATTGGGAGAAACGATACGGAGAAAATCCACTGTCAAAAGATGGAGTATAAAAGAATAGTAAGAAAACCACTCAAAGCCCAAAACTCCAATACACTAAAATCTCATTCTTAAACAAAAGAGAAAAATATACAAAAGAGAATATCTTCTCTAATTCTCTAAACCATGAACGGCACTACAAACTTGAGAAAATAACAAGAGATTTACTTGCAGTTATTTTTCTCTAATGGGCTATATATGCATCTTCTGTCTTCCCCAAGTTCAGAAACTATCAAAGTAGGTTCTTTTATAGGAGTTGGACGTCGGTTTATCATAGGAAGTAGGAACTCCAAATCCAAGTTGTAGAAGTATTAAAGAGCGACTTCTACTCTGAAACGAAAAACCAATATTAGGCTCCGTTTACTTCGACGTAAAATGGTTTCCGTCGAAAAATATTTTCAGGAAAGCCATTTTTCCTGAAAATGTTTTCTGTCGAAAATATTTTACGGCGTTTACAGTGCAAACGGAAAATAATTTTTTTTTTTTATATATATATATATATTTTACAGCGTTTGCCCGGGACCCTTCAGGTACTTACCCGGGACCCTGCTGGGACTTGACCAGAATCCGTCCGAGACACAGTCAGGACTTGACCGGGACCCGCCCGGGCCTCGCCCGGGACTTGCCTAGAACCTGACCAAGACCCCCTACAGGACTTGATCGGGACCCGACCGGGCAAGTCCCGGGCAGGTCTTGGGCAAGTCCGGTCAAGTCTTGGGTGGGTCCCGATGGGGTCCCAGGCAAGTTCTGGGTGGGTCTCGGTCAAGTCCCGGCAGGTCTCGGTCAAGTCTCTGCGATTCTCAGGCGGGTCCTGGTCAAGTCCCAGGCAAGTCCCGAGCGGGTCCCGGGCAGGTCCAGTCAAGTCTCGAGCGGTTCCTGGGCAAGTCCCGGTCAGGTACCGAGCGGGTCCCACCTGGGTCCCGGGCAAGTCCCGGCGAGGTCCTAGTCAAGTCCAGGTCAAGTCCCGGGCAAGTCCCAGTCAGGTCCCGGGCGGGTCCTAGGCAAGTCCCGGTCAGGTCTTGGGCAGGTCCCAACGGGGTCCCGATCAAGTCCCGGGCGAGTCCCGGTCAAGTCCCAGTCAAGTCCAGGGCGGGTCCCAGTCAAGTCCCGGGCAGGTCCCAATCAAGTCTCAGGCAGGTCCCGGTGGGGTCTAAGGCGGGTCCCGATTAAGTCCCGGGCAAGTCCTGGCGAGATCTCGGGTGGATCCTGGGCAAGTCATGGTCAAGTCTCGGCAAGGTTTTGGGCGGGTCTTGGCAAGGTCTATCAATTTAAGAATGAGATGCTCATAGTCATAAAATGGTTTACGATTTTCAAAACCATAAACCATTTTTTGAAAATTAAAGAGGAATTTTTGGTTAAAAGGAAAATATTTTTCGTTGACCACTATTTTACGTCGAAGTAAACACACTGAAACGAAAATGAATAAATGCTGCCCTGCCTAATTAACTTGACTTGGGAAATCAAGTCATATTGCAACATTTATTTTATTTTTTTGTTTTTTGTTTTAATTCTTTCTTATTTTGAAAACTCTTTTCATTTTTGGATTTTTATAATATTTTTCATTATTAAGGAACGAATTTCTATGTGTGGAATGTGCATAAACATTTCTCCGCTTTTACTCTATTAAAAACTCTTTCTAAAAATTTAAAATCAAAAACTACTTTTGAAAACTTAATGTCCCTAACTGCGTGTTTGGTAAAATTTTCAAAAAATCATTTTCATTTTCGAATGCTGAAAACTCTTTTTAAATACTAGTTAATCAAACGAATCTTAGATGTGATATTTGTTAGAGAATAATAAGGAATTTGATTTCATTGTAATTGATTATAATCTCCTATAATCAGATTTGATTATAATTGAATCTGATTGATTTGATTGTAATTAGATATGATGATAACGCGGTTTTACCATCCATTTGATGAATTTCAAAATTATAAATGGATACTAATGCAATCAATGTTCTGATGGTAGCAATTCTAGCAACATGAGCATATGTATCAAAATAATCCAAACATTATTTTTTTTAAAAAACCTTTAGCTACTATGGCCAAATTAGGGATAGACAGAAATTAACAGATGTGGTGATTTGGTCTTTTCTAAGATCTAAGGTACTAAATTTGTCTTTTTTAAAAACTAAGGGGAAAAAACTAAAAACATTAAAACCCAAGTACCAAAAAAGTTATTAACTCTAAAAAATAAAACTAAAAAAACCACTATGAGGGGGGCTCCCAACTTGGCCATGGTCCAAGGCTAGAGAAGGTTTTTTTTTTTTTTTTTTTTTCATTATATTTTCATAGAAATACTAGGAGCATTATAATGAACGTTTTATGCATTTTCCGAAGAATTTAACAGAAAATTCCTCTTGACGCCTTCCTCCATCGCATATGCTTTTTTTGAGTTTTTCCTTTTATTTTATGTTGTTCTATTGCTTATTGTTTAATTCGATCATGCTGGGCTTTAGACTATTTATCTATGAAGTGGATTTTTTTTTTTTTTTTGGTCTCCTTCCAATTCTTTGAAATGCTAGTGGTTTGTCTGAAATGGGTTATTCTGTCTAAGCTTGCTTTAGCTTCGTGTCTAAGCTGTCTAAGCTTGTTCTGTAACTTCCTTTGATTTTATGAATGCCATATTGTTACAAAAAAAACAAAAACAAAAACAAAAACATAAAATTTTAACTGATAGAGGCTAAGTAAGGTAGTTTGAGGGGTCAATTGTAACTTTTTAAATTTTAAGAAACATTACAATTTGAGTATAAGTTTAAAGAGGATAAGTTTGTTTGTTTTTTTTTAACCAAAAAAAAAAAAAAATCAATGTAGCATTGCTTCCAGGAAATCCAAATTGAAAACCTTATATTACTCTTATTTTTACTAGACAGCTTTGTAAGCTCCGAATTAAACTGTGGCTAGGTTGTCTTGGTCAAAGATATAAAAGAAGCTTGAATTTAAGGGATAATGGACTTAGAAAAATGAAATAGATTGATTAGCTCTATTTCCTAAGATCAATTCGCTTATATATATATATATATATATATATATAAAGGAAAAAAAAGAAAAAAAAAAAAAAAAAAAAAAGTAGAAGATAAGCACAAGACTCATGCATTAATGAACAAGAAAAGATCTAAAAAAAAGATAAATATAAAACTTCAAAAAAAGAAAAAAAGTAAATATAATGACGTCAAGAACATCTCCAACCACATAAAACCTGACCACAAAAGTCAGGATTGGGCCCAACCGAGTTGACTTCACACCTATTTTTGTCATCCTCCTCCTTCTCACGATCAAAAAACACGACCAAATTGGAGGATCGAGGAAACTTCATGTTATAGTTTCCTTAATTTCCTCAAAAATTTGAGAACATCATGGACATAATGATCAGTTCTCATCTACTCGCAGTTGCAGGGCTTGTAGGATTGGTGTTATTGTACAATCTATGGAGGGTGAGAAATGGCACTCACAAACTCAAGAGGATGTCTGCCCCAGAGCCACCAGGTGCCTGGCCAATCATAGGTCACCTTTATCAGCTACGTGGCGAAAACCCAATTGCCCGGACCTTGGCTGCCATGGCTGACAAACATGGGCCGATCTTCACCATCCGATTTGGAATGAAACCTTCACTTGTGATCAGCAACCACGAGGCTGTCAAGGAGTGCTTCACCACAAACGACAGGATTCTTGCATCGCGTCCAAGGTACCTTTGTTAAATTACGTATTTAGCCTTTTATAAATTTAAGGATAAATTCATTTTCTACTCTTATAATTTTGAGTTTTGATAAATAGTTTTATGAGTTTTAAAAAATAATTAATTGCTCTTATAATAAGTAAAAAAAATAAATTACTCGATTTTGTTATCAAAGTTGACCACATTTGTCAATGTACTACCCCTCCGGTTGTGAGCATATTTGGGAGGTGCATAACACATGTTACATTATTGAATGAGTTTGTAGCAAATTTTTGTCAACAAAGATAACTGAATGACATGGTTAAATAAAATAAAATAAAATAAAATAATCGAGGAATGAGCAAACCACCTCGGATGGTCATGGGTTGGTCTGACCACCTTATTTGGCGGCCTAATTCTTAAGAAGAAAAAAAATTGAAAGGTGACTGAATCACCTTTAATGATCATGTGTTGGTTTGACCACCTTCTCTTGCGGCCTAATTATTACTAATGTAATACATGAATGAATTTTATCGGCCTAATTTTTGTTGATGTAGCATATGAATAGATTCTGTCAACTTTTTTACTAAGATCAAAATAAATTTATCCCTTTAATTTATATTTACAAGTGAAATATTATTTAATTGAAATGAGAAGTGAATGACGAAGTTGAGATTCAAACTCACGAGTTTTTTAATATATGATACCATATTAAATCATTACCCTTTTTAAAAACTTACTCATTTAGTTTATATTTTGAATAGGTCTAGCCATGGAAAGTACCTTGGATACAACTACGCAGGATTTGGATTTGCCCCGTATGGGACACTTTGGCGAGAGATGCGAAAACTTGCCGTTGTAGAACTCCTCTCCACGCGCCGGCTGGAGATGCTGAAGAGCGTGCAAGTCTCTGAAGTGGACACCTTGATCAAAGACTTGTACTCCCTTTGCAATCACAACGACGGCGGCACCGCCACCGCCACGGTGGTGATCAGTGAGTGGATTGAGAGGCTGACGCTGAACATAATCACCAAAATGGTTGCTGGGAAGAGATATTTCGGCAACGCCATCAACGGCGAAGATGATGGAGAGGCAAAACGGATATTCAAAATCATAAAAGAATTCATGTACGTTTCTGGGGTGCCGGTGGTCTCCGATCTGATCCCTCTCTTAGGATGGGTTGACGTGCAGGGGAGATTGAAATCTATAAAGCGTATTGCGCGGGAGTTGGATAGCTTAGCGGGAAGTTGGATTGAAGAACATACGAGGAAGATGGTCAAGAGTGAGAAGCCGGATTTCATTGATGTCTTGCTGTCGGCGATTGACGACAACTCCGTGTTTGGTTATACGCGTGACACCATTATCAAGGCAACAATATTGGTATGTAATTCTTCACGAACTCTCACTTTTATAGCTTTTTCATAAAAATTATATTAAACTTTAAAAAACGTTAATTTAGGATTACTATCTTTTACAAGTTTTAATGTTAATCCTCTCGTCCGATTTCAGCTAAAATCCTAACAGAGGAAATAAACTTTCCAAAATACCTCGTCTATATTTAATGTACTTCTGTAATTTTATGAACATCTTAGGGGTATTTTAGGGATTTTACTCATCGACGGTTTGATTTTAATGCTGAATTTTAATGGGAGAATTGACATTGCAAATTTCTGAAAAATAATAACCTTAAATTGATAAGTTTTAAAGTTTAAGAATATAATTATGAAAGTGATTAAAGATAAGAGGTGGTAAAACTATAAGCAGTAGAGGACTAAATGCAAACAAAATGACAATAGCCTGGCAACCACACTACAGATTCAAATAAAATAACCTTTGTGAATCCCTAGTATATTTTTGATTCATTTAACCAAAGAGATTCTCTTTTTTGAAGTTAAGTCCATTTCTAGGACATTGATAGATGGAAATAACATCCCTCTTAATTTCAAACAAGCATTCATTTCGTTCTCCAAATTTAAATTTTATATATTTAACGATGGTGGATTGTTAAGTGCTTTTTTGTTGTTCTTTTAATGTTCTTCTCGTTCTACATGAGTATTATTTTCTAAAAACAAAGTGAGAAAAATAAGAGATATATATTTTTTTTTGTTTTTTTAAAAAATAATATTCACTTAAGATTAGAAGAACATTAAGAGAATACATAACATTTCTCTTAACGGCATACCTGATTTTATATTATTAATCTTTTTTAAAAAGACGTGCTATCATTAACTTCATACATACCGCTAGATACAATAACTTAAATTCTAACCCTGAAATCCATTTTATTTGAAAGAAAAGTACTATACATTCTCCCCTCATTCTTTTCTAATTTTTCAAAATTATCATTGAATCTATGAGGCCATGCACGAAACTCACAGATTCAATAGTAATTTTAAAAAGTAAGAGAAGTACCTGGGGTAAAAAAAAAAAAAAATGAAGCTTTTTTCCCATTTGAAATAAAAGAATCCTTATTCAGGCTTACAATTTGATGTTGCAGAATCTCATCTTAGCCGGCTCCGATTCTACATCAATTAACCTCACATGGCTCCTATCCTTATTGCTGAACAATAAACATGCTTTGAAGCGCGCCCAAGAGGAGCTGGATCTCAATGTCGGCAGGAATCGATGGGTCGAAGATTATGATATCAAACATTTGGTTTACCTCCAAGCCATTATCAAAGAATCCCTGCGCTTATACCCGCCAGGCCCACTATCCGTTCCCCACGAAGCAATGGAGGATTGCAACGTTTGTGGGTATTTCGTGCCCAAGGGGACTCGTGTGTTCGTCAATGTGTGGAAGTTGCATCGGGACCCACGGGTTTGGGAGGACCCGGATGAGTTTTTGCCGGATCGGTTTCTCACCAGCCATGCGAATATGGATGCTTCGGGTCAACATTTTGAGTTCACGCCGTTCGGGTCGGGTAGACGGTCTTGCCCCGGGTTTACACTTGCGTTGCAAATATCGCATCTGACGCTGGCTCGGTTGCTTCAGGGATTTGAGTGGGCGACGCCGATGAACGCGGCGGTGGACATGGCTGAAGGCTTAGGCATTACCTTGCCCAAGACGGCTCCCCTGGAAGTTGTCCTCTCTCCACGCCTTTCTTCCAAACTCTACCAATGCTAGAGATACGACGTAGAATAACGCTACCTACTCATCTCCTATCTCGTTCTTATATTATTGTCCTGATAGGACCGTGCCCACATAAACCCAATAGTAAAGGAGTAGGATGGAAGATAAGTGTTTAGAATTATTTTATAAACTATTTTTCAGGTGGAGTAATTCTAAATACTAATCTTCCAATCAATCTCTTTTATTAGTGGACGGTGACAGTGCATGTTAATCATTAATAAAGGCTAATTCAAATACTGATAAGTACCGTCATATCAATTCAATAGCACTGAAACGAAAGATAAGAAATAAGTACGTAGCACTTCAAATATTTGTCTTTTGAGAAACTGTGCACCTTGTTTCCACTTACTTTTCATTAGGATTATATCACTTTCTTGTACATAGCTTTAATGCAGTCGGTGAGGCTTTTTTTCTTTGTTGACCAAATGATTTCCTCTCCATTACAATGAACATGTCATTCCAAGCATTCACCAATATCGATTTGGAGTAAATTAGGCTCCCTTTGAACGTAACGAGATCATTAATTTCAAAAAAAAAAACAATAATTTGATATTTAAGAAAATATTTTTCAACTTTTGTCTCTATGAAAAATCAGTGATATATTAAGAGAGTTTTGTCAAATATATATTAAAGGCATGTTTTGAATTGTATTTAAGAAATATAACATTTTAGTCAAAAAGTACTTTTGGCAAAAATTTTATTTTGAAATTTTTGCCAAAAGTTTCATTTTTAGGCTTTTTTAAATATTAAAAGCGCTTTTATTTTATTTTTACCAAATGGATTTTTTTTTTTCTTCAAACAGACTTTTTGAGTGTTAAACGCACTTTTAGGCCCCTCAAACACACACTTAAACAGACCCTTAGAGTAAAAAAGTCAAAGAAGTACTTTTAGAATTTTTTACTAAGGGTCCGTTTGGGATTGCAATTTCAATAAGTATGATTTTAAAAATAACGTTTTTGAAATCGCTACTTTTTAAAATCACAAAATCGTTTGGTAAAACATGTTAAAAAGTACTTTTTTATTAAATATTTGTTATGTGAATTCATGATTTTGGTTTAAATTTGCAATTTTTCAAATAAGCATCCCCTAGTCTGCTTATTGAAATCGCAGATATTTTTCCTATTTTAAATCACAATGCCAAATACTTTACGTTTTGCGATATCTTTTAAAAGCGCAGATTATTTTTGCAAAATCGCAATCCCAAATGCACCCTAAACATGCCAAGATCTTTTGTTTGACATAGTTTTTTAGGTACTAAAAGTACTTTTTAAGCTTTCTAACGCAATCTCAAACAAAGCCTAAAAGCAATTTTGGGATTGTATTTGAGAAATATAATTTTTTAGTAAAAAAAATACTTTTTGACAAAAACTTCAAATATACCAAACTTTTTAAGTATTAAACATATTTTTGGGCCCTTTTAACGCCAATCTAAACAATCAGTAAGAGTTTGATTGTCTGCTCCAAATCGAGTTCAATTCCATAAAGTACGAGTGAAATAAAGTTCAGGGCTTTGGTTGTTTCAAAAAAGGAGATTCCCTGTCATAATCATTAGAAGCAAACCCCGGCTGCTCCTCCTTCAACACACACAATAATGCTATATTCTGGAGATGAGGAATCATTATATTCTATAGGGTGTTGAAGCCAAACTTACTCATGAAATCACATGGGCCCAAACAATAAACAGATTTTTCCTCCAAAGTGAGTGGGAGAAAGTTTTTCCAGTTCCGTCTATTATAAACATACACCTACTTTTTTCCAACTCTATCCCCAAACAGTATATCTGCTCATTCAAGTGGGTATAAATGAGATAAACAGACTCTGCATTATATATAATGAAAAATAATTTACAGTATACATCAGAAAATTGTCAAGCATTTGCAAACCAGAGTGAAAGGGCATATATTAGAACTTCTATTTACAAGAGTATTACTCAAAAGCAACAAATCTGGCTGCTATTTAATAACCTACCCTTTCAACTAATTATTCTCCTTGAGCTTATACACAGTGTCAATGTATTCTTCTGTGTCCCAGAGGAATGTACCAAAAGCAACAGCCTCCAAAACCAA